>NC_090939.1:425065112-425368143 GCF_040938575.1 Ambystoma mexicanum | reverse complement strand
AGATGTAAAGTCAAGTGGGTTACCCATTGCTACTCAGGACATTTTTGGGATCCTAGCATTAAAGTCCCGACATACCACAATCGGGAGATATTACCCAGCTTGGTAAGTATCGTTTTAACAGTCTTCAATACCCTCATGTGACAGGTCTTATAAGGAGGATCATAGATGTTAATTAAATACAAAGAGGTTTGTACAAAATACATTCCATCCTTATATTCAGGTAGGACCAGCTCATTTCCCAAATACTTCCTGACTCCCAGTGCCAGCCCCATTTTGGGCTACCCCGACGGCCACGGCATGACAAGAAGGAGAGGTAGTTCTAGCCATCTATCACTAATGGGGAAGTGAGCCACGTCTCTTGTAGAGCAATTATGGCAAAAGTAACGATATGCGACAATACAGTTGGGAGTTACCCCGAGTACTCCAGCTTAGCAAAAAAGAGGAGCACAACGTTTCAGGATTAGGGACAAGGCCTGCTTTGTTGGCCCACCAGATTGGCCAGCCAAGCTCTGTGCCCCTCATCAACACACGTGCCCAACTGCCTATCTCCACTTGGGCAGGAATCAACAATCAGAGGCTTAAGATCCCATCCTCTGGTGGGGTGTCTACAGTTTACCTCTAGATTACCAGAACTATTTACAGATTTATGGGCACAGACCTCAACTGCAGTACAGTCTAAGCCCAGTTTGAGCAATGCTTGATGTTGGTCCAGAACATATGATGTGTTCCCTATGCATGGAAAAAACTCTGGATGTTGCAGTTTCACTCCTGCCTATAGAGTCACATATGTCTACAATGTGTATGTCACTGGTATGAATGAAACAGATGGGTATTTCGGAATGAAGTAGTTCCAATACCCAGCAGAGGTTGACATAAGCACACATATCCAGACCAAATATGCTTCAGATTTGTAGTGCAGATATCTTAGACTTAACTGACAAGATGGGCACTGCAGGGAACAGGCTTGCCTCCTTTGGCAGAGACTTACTGCCAAGTTCATTGCAGCCACTGGTCCACACTCAGTGGGAGTCAGGTGTGCCTGGAACAGCCCTTCCAAGTTAAAATTTGTTTCTCCTTTTTCCTTGTTATTGCATGCCCTAGCCTTCTTGGTACATCTATGGCCACCATTCTGCTTGTTGTTAAATTGTCCCTTGCTGGTCCCTGCCAGGTTGAATTTTGGGGTAATGCCAACACTTTCATGGTGGTTACGGTTTCCCCCCACATGGCACTGCCTCAATTGCTCTATTTGTATTTGTGCCATGGTTGCACAATTTGATAAACATGTGCACTTTTCCAACACCCAAAAGGCCCAGGCAACGCATCTCCAGAAGTGTGCTTCACACATTATGTTATTGTGCGTGCGGTGTGAGAAGCTGCACATACAGCTCTCTTATACTTTGCAGTCAACAGATCTTCAGTGGTTTCATCTCTTTTCGTTGATACCACTCAGTGGCATTCAGCTTCAGATTGTCAGTTGCTTGCTGGGCCATCTCTGGCGGCACCTTTTGTCCAGTCTGGCCAAGTTGCCTTCTTACTAACTCTTATAGAAGTGCAGAGGATTTATTGTGAGCTTTAGCGAGCATACAGACTGCCTTAGACATATTTTCAATACAGACCGCTGAATGAGACATAGACACCTGGACCTTCGCCAGTGTAGCTGCCATGCTGTCACATTTAAGATGACAGCGATCTAATAGTTTCCTGAAGGTTACACATGATGGCCGAAGACTCACTCGTAGCACTCTCAGAGGTCTTATTTAGCTCCTCTGTGTGTCTTCCAGTCCCCCAATCTGCGTGTTGTTACTGATCAAGACAGTCCCAGCAACTCCACAAGGGCAGGATGGACCATAGACATTCCCTCTGCTAGAAAGGCAGAGAAGCAAAGAGGGAGATAGAGGTAGAAATAGAGTCCTGGATGGAATTTGTAGTGTTACCTCCAGAACCGGTGCCAGAACCAACAACAGTTTGTGCTTCTTTGATGGAAAGCCCTGTTTCTATACACTTGTCAAACCCCACCTCCATCAGCATGGTGTGCCTAATGTCTACCACCAGGCATAGTGGCAGTGCACAAGGGTGCAATGGACCGTGTATAGGCCAGTGATCCAGTACCAAGGATGAGGTACTAGTGCCTGAAACCACTTCTTGGCCCGTAATTGGGTGATTAGTGCCTTCATGACCCTGTCATTCAGTTTCAACCACTGAGTAACAATCAGTCATTTTAGAAGCATAGTTAGCCTAAGTTTGAATTTCGGCATTGGTTTTAGCATTTGTTGTGTTTTTTAAAGCCATCACATGCTGCGTGCATACTTTCTGTGTGTGGGAAGTATAGGGGCCTTTAGTATCATCGGAAGAAATACAAGATATGACTCTGACTACAGTGTCAAGAAAAGACTTGGCCGCTTCCACCTCAATAGTTTCACCCCTGGCTATAAACAGGGATTTAGATAGCCGAGATACAGTGATAGATCTTCTCTCACACACTTCACCCGCCCCCGAGACCAGGACCAGGACTGGGAGGTGGTGAAAGTCTATTTCCAGTGAAAAGAGGGCTTCTACTTCTCCAACCTTGCTTTTAGCTGCTTGTGTCTTAATAGTGGTTAACGTGCTGCGCTTTGGCATAATTAGGAATACTTAGGAGAATAAGGCCGAGACACTGCCAGTACTGATATTGGAATCCAAGAGTTCAATGTGTTCAATTTGAAGGTGGTACAGGGCGATGCAGAACAAAACAGCCAGGGGTTATGAAATACATATCTGTGACTCCTCATGGCTCCTTGCCAGACCACTGCAAGACCACTTGACTCTTTAACGCAAAGCAGCAGAGCTCTTGTAGGAAAACCACGCCTCAAACAGGGGAGAGACAGCAGAAAGACTTTACCGCAAGACCACTTGACTCCACTCGTCTGCGCCATCTTCTGCGGTAGAATGACTCTTTAAAGAAAAGCAGCAGAGCTGCGGCAGTAAACCCATGCCTCCACCAGGGTAGACACAGCAGAATGACTCCACTGCAAGACACCTTGACTCTAATTGTCCTTTCTGCATTCCGTGGTAGAATGACTCTTTAAAGCAAAGCAGCAGAGCTCTAGCAGGAAAGCCACACCTCCAGCAGGGTAGACACAGCAGAAAGACTCCACAGCAAGGCCACTTGACTCCACTGCTTGTTTAAAGCACAGACCTACCATGAGAGCAGTGGCGCGCTGTTCAGAGTGTGGGTGGCTGGCATTTGGGTAGGCATATTTTACCAGCACAGTACTGGTGCACGGTACTGTAAGGTCTGTGTGTCAGTGTCTGCATCCATTGGAATTACTCCTTGGTCATGTGTTGTTGAAAGATCCATGTTTTGCGAGATTCGCAAAATTGGAGAATTGTGGGGCATTCCGCGCTGACACTGGGATCAAGTTGTGGAGGGTAGGTGCATTACAGGAAAAGGATTGTTTGCAGGTCCTCACTTTACAGACAAGTTGTTATTTAAGCCGGTTGGTCGATTTACTGTGCGAGGAGAGTGTGCCACCAGATATGTGGAGCTTGGATGCCAAAGTCCTGCAGTGGAATGAAGGGTTTGATTTTTCAAAGGGTAGAGATTCTGAGTAGGCTATTTAGACCTTCTTGGCTATGTGCTTCTGGAAGGACAGATTGCTGTCATTGGGAATCCTGAGTCTAACAGTAGTGTATCAAATCCTTCTATGTGAATATCATTGAGCCATTGCTGAACAAGTTTTTTTTAGCAGGCGGACTGATGTGGACGAATTCAGTCTTGGATGGGTTTAGTTTTCTGTAGGCAGTCGACATCCAGGACTGGATGATGGCTAGGTAATCGCAGAGACAACTGATATTCTGCACAATAATTACTTTCATGTACAACGGAGTAACATATGTACATTGGTCGATGGCTATATAGGTATCTTTGAGGTGAGTTGCTCAGAGACTCCATGTAAAGGTTAAAAAGGATTGGTGAGAGGATGGAGCCTTGGGTGACCTCGCAAGTGCTCTGGAGTCAGTTAGAATGGAACAGGTTTGTCTGGAAAGCCCTTTGTCTGCCTGAGAGTTAGGAGGTAAATCAGTTCAGGACTGTGCCACAGAATCCCACCCTTTCAGTAAAATGGGAGAGAAGGATGTGGTGGTTGACAGTGTTGAGTGGAGCCAAGAGGTCAAGGTGGACAAGGAGGCATGAGTCACCCTTATCCATGATTTAAAGAGCCTCATCCAACACCTGGGTGGTGTCTGTCTCAATACTACACTTTGAGCAGAAACCTGACTGATAGTCATTTAGGAGGTGGAGTTGTTCCATTCTGGTGAGTATGTGAGTAGCAACTACTTTTTCAAAGATTTTTCCAATAGACTGGACGTTCGTATTGTTCCTGTAGTTGGGCAGGTCGCCTGAAATAGGGTTCGTTTTACAAAAGAGGTCATATGAGCCCAGAAAATACTCACATACCTTTGTTCACTCAATATTGATTTACCCTGCTTTCTCTGTGCCCTGGTGTTTCTAGGAATGAGGGCAGCAACAAACCAAAGCAACATTAGTAAATCCTTATCATCTGAGTCTGCAACAATAGTGGGAACATGTGCAAAGATTTTCAGTGCTTGCTCCAAAACCCTACCGCCTGGAACAATATATAATTGTGGGGTGGGAAGAGCTAGTTCGTATGCAGCATCATTAGGATTCCTACATTTTTTACTGCTAGGCGACTACATTGGGGTCTGAAGATGGACCCTACTGGCCAAAGCATGCCCACATTTGACAATGGCAGCAGAGCCCACTAGATATTTCATTGTCAACCTGCTTAGTGTTTTCAACTCCTAGAATTCTCTCTGCAAATAAACCAAAGATTAATCACATAAGATGGACAGCTCACTAGGTGCAAGATTTTGCTTGAGCACAAACTCTACTGTCCTTGTTGATATTGATAATTATTATGTTGCCTGTTTTTCGTGTCCAAATTAGGCTAAACCTCTTCAAATATTAACACTTGACAGTATTATTAATTGACAACATTGAGGAGGCTCCTAGTCACTTGCTAGGCCCTTCCACCAAGTTGATCCACCCACCACTCGTTTCTACACATTCCAAGCAGCTACTTAAGGACTCCAGGCTAACTCCATGGTACACACAGACAACTGATCACCACTGCCAATGCCTTCTACTATCAAAACACTAAAGTGAAGGGTAACAATTAAAGTAGATCCCTCTTCAAAGCCATCAAGCATGGCATCAACCATCTGCCTAACCCACCCGTGCCGCACCACATCAGAAAATCTGTTGTCATCAACTCTTCCTTCATCAAAAATATCATCATGATTCCACAACACAGATAGCAACACAATAACTGACGGCACACTAACCATCCCATTTTGCAAAACCGCAACTACCTGGACACATTTCAAGGCACTCAATATCGAAGACCTCACTGTGGATGACATCCTCCCTGCTTCTTTACTCAAGACCCATCCTATTGTAGTACTCCTGCCTCACCTGACAATCATCAACAACTCCTTAACTCAAGGCGTCTTCCCCTCAACCGTAAAGATCAGACAAATCTTCCCACTTCTCAAGTCATGGACATTGAACCCTGATGACCTCACCAACACTGCCCCATCACCTACCTTCCCTTCATAGGTAAGATCCTTGAGATAGTAGTAGCCATGCAACTCCTCCAACATATTGAAGCCAACAACCTCCTTCATTCCTACCAATCTAGATAAAACAGAGAAACAGCTACCATCAACAAAGATGCCCTTAAAATCCTTGATGACGGCCATTCTTGCCTCCTGGTTCTCCTTGACCTCTTATCAGCATTTTACACAGTAGACCACCAGGCACTCACCTACAATCCTCATCTCCTTGTAGGGATCCACAAGATCACTGTCAGCTGGTTCAAATTGTTCCTTGCTAATCACCACCAGTTTGTACAAATGGATTCCTCCAGATTAATACCTCTACCCATTAACTGTGGAGTCCTGCAAGGATCCATCCTCTCGCCCGTGATCTTCATTACAAGGCACCACATGGAACCCTCCTCGTTCCATACAATATCCACATCCATCAATGCACAGATGACGCACAGCTCTATCTCAATATGTCCCCCATAGAAGATATCCACAGGCTCAAGGCCTGCCTCCCATGGATCTAGTAGTGGATTTCCAGTGCTTACATGAGGTTTAACCTCCCTCAAGACTGAATTCCTACTCCTAACCAACAACAATGAATACCCTGAAATCCAGACCTTGCTCTCTTCTATGCATCTCAAGATCTTCAAAGGCCTGCCAGCCAACCTGCCAAGTCCTTTGGCTTTGACATTGACAGACACCTTTCATTCAAACAGCACATTGCCAGGAAGACACAAAAAACTTGATACTACCTTTCCCTCCTGCGGTAAATCAAGCCGTTCATCCTAGAAAACAACTTCAGATCTGCTGTCCATGCATGGGTCCTCTCCCACCTGGATAGAGGCAATGCCTTTTTGGATGGCCTTCTGCCAACTACCCTGGCACCCCTGAGATGTGTCAATCATGCTGAAGCCTGACTCATCAAAGGACTCTGCAATTTAACCACATCACCCTGACGCTCATCAAACTGCACTGGCTCCTGCTGCAAGCCTGTATCATCTTCAAACCCTGCTGCATCATCTACAAGGCTGCCACTCTAAAGCCCCAAAGCTACAACACTGATAAAGTAAGCATCTGCAGAGGTTTACAATGTACTAGAAGTAAGAATATGTGCAGACTTCAACACTTCCAGTGCAGGAGAACAAGAAGATAGGCCTTTTCTGTTTACGCGCCTAGACTCTGGAACCTCCTCCCTATCAACATCATACTTGCCCCTTCGCTTCTACAGTTCACGAAGAGGCTCACGACCCTCATCTTAAATACATGGCCTCTCCCTACACCTCGGTCTACAGAGCCTTCACTCCCCACCCTACCTGAGATTGGGTGATTTGATCCCCACTGTTTATTCTCCTGGTTGCTTGTAAATTCTTTGCTGACAAATTGCCCACCTTCCCCCTCCCCTGTTTTAAACTTCCAACTCCCTTGCTCCGTCTGCTTCCCTCGCTATGCCTGTCCTGCTAGGATTGTAAAGTGGTCTGTTGCTACTTGAAGCTAGGTCCACACTCAATAACAATACATACCACAATAATAATAACAATAATAATAATAATAATAATAATAATAATAATAATAATAATAATAATAATAATAATAATAAATGTGACTGATTCTGATAATCCATTGCAAAAGACTACACACTTAAACATATGGAGGAGGCACTGTAGAGTGTAGGGATTTCCACTGTCCTGAGAGTGTGGTGGCATTGGTGATTTTGCACTGGGACTGCTCTGTGTAAAGGAAAAAGAAAGGTCAATTATCCAAGTTCCTTCGCTGGGAAAATACATTTGCCACTATTGTGTCCCGATCTGTGTGCTCTATTTTGCCATATCATCATCTGAAATAAAAATATAGACAAATTAGATCTGCAGATTGTGCTTAAAAACTTAGCACAGTTGAATTGTTCAGTGCCAACTACTTTACCTTGATCATGGCATTTGTTTCAAATATCTGTTGTATACAATTGGCCACATCCAGAGCTTCAAAATTCTCTTATTTCCTCATTGCCTGCTCCAGGGTCTTAATCTTGCCTTTGAGCAGTGTACAAGAAGAATCTACATCACTGATGGTTGTATTATGGTAGATGTTACCATATTGCAAATGTGCTAAAAGCTGGATGAGCTCTTTCATGACACACCTTTCTCTATTGGTCAAAGACCCTGTTTCACTTCTGTGATACATGCAATATGTACTGATTACGCTTTGGCATTCAGAGAACCACTGAAGCAAATGTAGGCAAATGTAGGCCTGAATTCAATGGAGGGAAACCTTCTTTGTGAGGTCCAAACATCCAGTTTTTCTCTCCACCTAACTCCAACATCACTGTCTTCTTTTCGGTGGAAGGCACTTTTCTGTACAGTCTACATGCCTGTGGAACTCTTGCACACCATTGTTAAAGTCCTTTCCTCACATTCACGCTTTTAGGAGGAAGGTAAAGTCTTAGCAAATGATTCTGCATACATGCCAAGCTGTTTAACTGGTAACCATACTTCACTCCATGGTTAATTCACTGTAAGGCCAAGATGCAAGAAATGCTGATTGCGCACTCTATACATTCACATAGAAAAATAGAAAATTCCACGACTTCTGTTTATTATACTTTTTTGCCTTATTGATGGTTGTTTCATTAGGTTAATTATTTACTTATAGTGTGCTTGCTTTCTTAGAAATAAGCATATGGCCTATTAGATAATTGAGCTTATTATACCAACTTGTCCTCTTAGCTTTGGTCTCATAATACAGCATGCATTTTATTTCAACCCCCTCAGCACTGAATACTTGCTTCTAATAACCGATCTAGTTCCATTAGCCCAGTGCCTGTTCTATGTAAAGACACAATTTCATAGTTTTTTCGCTGTGCTATGCTTTTCAATTCTTATCCAAGACGCCTGCCCATTATACTGGCATTTTCGCACTTATCAGTCCTTTTTTCTCAGTTCGGCGACCTTTTTGTCAGGGCTTTCTCCACCTCCCCATTTAGACTGCAACGTGGACTTCAATATATCTTTTTTCTGGTTGGAGGTGCATTTTCATTGACGCGTCATTCATAGATCCACAACAGGCCAGTGGGTGTGCCTTGAGTGCATAGGCTATTCATTTTAGCAGGCCTTCACGTATGCTTCTCTGTTGCACGATCAGTAAAACAAATAGCAGGAAAATGAAGGAAAATGATTGATCCTAAATCGAATCAATTGCATGCTAAGTGTGCCTACAAGCTACAGACGATCGTTCGCAAAAATGTGCATATAATAATATGAATCTTGTTAAAACATAGGCAGGCGAAATATGTCCATCAATCATTAGACTCTTTGCCTGGAAAAATCGTATACAATCCATCTTGCTAATGTGTTAGTCGCTTTGTTGCCTTAAAAATGAAGTAGGCTATTGATATTCAATGTCATGTTTACACTAACATGGAACGGACAAATTGCTCATTGGGGGAATTAGTGCGGATCTCACAAACCCACACATTTGAGGATAGGTGGGGTTTGAATGGGCTTGAGCGTGCAAAAATCATGTAAACCGATGCAATTATTGTGTTGTGAAAAAAGTCGACATATGTACGTGGTCACAACGCTTATGTATTCGTTGATTTGTTTGTTTCTGCCTACTCTTCTTTTATTCATCTGTTGCTTAAAAAAGATGCTAGATTTACAAAGCGTTGCTGGAAAGTCGTTGATAACCATTGAAACACGTTAGGGAGATTGCAAAGTAAAAAATAAATAAAACGAAACTACCCACAGGGTAAATATATTAGGTTTCAGTTCAAAAAGAAAATATTGTTCCTTGATTGGTGTGATATTCCTTCATTGTTGTGGTAAAATGTAAAACAAAGAATGTGTCCAATCAAACACGGCCAGAAACCATGAAAAATGTAAGAAAACGATCATGAATAGCTCCAACTAAAAGTCTGAAAAATGTGAAGACACGAATAAGGACATTAAACCAACAGAGGAATGGCAATCATCACATCACGTCTTAGCGCCTGTAACACGCAATGGAGTAGCACAATATACGGGGAGCAAGACACAGCATTTGCACCACCAGGAATATGTCAGTGAAGGCTCTGCCACTCCATAAAAACCTACATATGAAGTTCAAGACCCAAGTACGACACACTTGCTCAGCACAGGATTACTACAAAACAGCAATATGTATGCACACCACAGCAGAGGCATACACCACACCTTAATAGACCTTCAGCTCGAGAAATATACTGTGGGCCTGCATAGGCAATCACCATCAGTACACACATCCAGGTAACCTTAACCCATTGTTTAATGCCAATTCTATTTCCAGAACCAGTATTGTTCTCATTCCTATTCAAGGGTGTGGGGGAGGCTCCATCAGCCGCTGGATTGCTCACAGGCAAACAGTTCACACAATGCCAGAGTTGCATCCTGCAGCATTGTGCCAATTATGCAGAATGGAAATAGTGCAAGAGAATGTGAAGAATGGAAATACTGCAAGAGCAGGTTCTGCATGCCCTAGTAGACACAACTGGAGACCCAGAGAAAGTCTCTCCAAGATTCATCACGATCTCTGCATCCAGAAATGAACATGATTGGTGATGTGTTCATCTTTAACTTGGTACAACTACTGACAAGTTTGCCAAGTAGTTCAAACTAATACACACGTATAACCCTTTATGTAGGACACCATTTGCAACAGCCATCCATGTTGGACACAACAGCACAACATACCCAGTCAATGTGTCCCCTTATGCCACTGTCAATGTGAGTATCTTGTGTTCTCTATTACCAATCCTGTATTACTCCTTGTCCAATTTGCATAACAAAACAGAGGACACTGAAAACTCCCAGGAACACTTCCATGCAAATTCATTTAGAAAACAACTGAACTGTAAGAATATGGTTCATTAGAAAACATGACAACAATGCCAACGCCATCATAATCCTATGAAAACATCAGAACCATGCCAATGCACGTGGAATCTTCTGTAAGAGCTGAATTCTGTCAAACCTGTACCTGTCGATGACTATGGTTCCAAAAGCAATACACTTCCTCACTGGTAGTACACACTAGTACAGACCTGCACCAATGAACGCGTCACTAAAACAACAGACGTGAAAGATGACGATGCCCCTTGTAATGCTCACATTCAATGCATTCCCTGCAACACTTATGAAGAACAAAAGGAAGGAGTCTTAGAAAAACCGCCTCCTGAAAATTCAGCCATGGTTAACATACCATAACACATAACAGGCGCTGACAGGAAAGGTGTCCCCCAAAGTAACTCGGTGCGAAAACGTATGTAACACATAGAGGCACAACCTGTGACAAAAACACTTCAATATAGCCAAATAACCTAACGTTTTACATAAAGAACAGTGCAAGAGGCAGATGTGAGGACCAGAAATGCAGAGATGCTCATCTTAAGAAAGGACATCATGCACTTTGTGAACTTTCCCCACCATTGCACTACCAACTTCTTGTCACTTGGGAGAATACGTATAGATGATGCAAAGTGGACTGAAAAGAGACAAAAGATGACTGCAGGTGCACTAAAGTAAGAACACAAGCACAGAAAGGATGCTCGTGGTCATGTTGTAGTGAGAGCATTGTGAAAATTCAATAGCATAAAGTAATGACTAGAGATTTAAAATGTTAAACAGATTTATATTTTCTTGTAAGATTTTCCAGCGGGGTCGTTATATATAAAGCAGTCTAAATGCTTCATCTTATTCCCAAGTTTTAGGATTGTTGACTCCAAACTCTCGCTAGTAGTATCACCACATTGGGGCTCATTTGGAGTCTGCAGGTATAATGGCGGAAATACCAACATGCCGATATTTCCGTTACTCGCGTCAGTATCACAGGAATTACTGGCGTATCATGATTTGCTGGGCATGCGCACATCCCCCGCCAGAATGGGTAATACTGGCACGCCGGTATTACCGGCATCAGCAGCTTTCCCTCAGTATTACCAGCATATTTGTGCCGGTAATATCGATTCGAGCACTGAAACTGCCACAATAACCAGCGCCAGAATTACCGTCACAGGCAGAATGGGAAGTACGCCGGTGCCCATCTTTAAAACCCAATCTACCACAAATCTTTCATTTCCTGCTGTCATCGGCTGCTAAAGCATGTGCCATTAGCATGTGTGACACTAAAAAGACCTGGGTGTCCAATCTCATGCAGCGAAAGTTAAAATTCTTTGATGCAGAGTTTGCTGCACTAGCAGAGGCAGTGGTGCAGCACTCTGAGGCACACTTTGGGGCCAGACACTAGAAGCCCAGCCAGAAGGGGAAATCTGCCATTTGGCAGGAGGTCATGATGAGTGGCACATCTGTGGGGACTGTCCCCCGCACAATCAGGGAATGCCGGAAGCAATGGAATGATCTGAGGCTGAGGGTACGGAGCATCATCTCGCAACACAGGAGGGAATGTGCTGCCCCACAGGAGAAGGGACAGTGGCACTCCTCTGCCTCATTCCTTGGGAGGAGACGTGTAGAACCATCCTACACATAGAGGGAATTGAGGGAGTTGGGATGGTAGGGTATTGAGCAGGGACCCAAGTTATGGCGGTAAGAACAACAAACTCAATATGTAAATGCAAATGTGTCCAAATACATGCCCAAGCAGAGAACCACATAATGTGCTTGGGGAGTGCTTCAACACATGTCAGTCATAGCAATTGACCAGATCACACACATATGCAAGGGGATGCAGGTAGATGTAGCCATGCACACGCACCATGGGCAAAATGTACAGGCCCATACATGTGCACATTCTAAGCACCCACATGTGCCAAGGGAGTCCATGACATGAACTTTTGGCCCACTGCACACACAACAACAGGGCACCATGGCAAACCATCAGGCAATGTGCACTCCCACCAACTAAATGTAGAAGCACACATCATTGCCAACACACCAAAGAATCCACATGAAAAGAGCAGGACACACAGTATGTTGCTTGAGTGTAATGAGCATCACAGTCATAACCCTCAGATTAATAACAGTATTCCCATCTCTTCTCACAGGTGCACAGTCCATAGTCAGCAACAGGGACTAGTCCCTATATATCTGGGACAGCAGCTGCAGCAAGTCCTGCAAAGTCCACATGTCTTGCCAGCAGGCCCAGGGCAGGGCTACCGGTCCGTCACAGCCACCATCACCCCTGCCACCATCAACCACATCAGCCCCTCCACTAGCAGCTGCAGCAGCCCCTCCACCATCAGCCGCAGCAGCCCCTCCACCATCACCTGCAGCATCCCCTCCACCATCAGCTGCAGCAGCCCCTCCATCATCAGCCGTTCAGCCCCACCAGCATCACCACCCACTGCTGCAACTGGCCCACCAGCATTGTCTGTGGCTGCCACCGTCGCCCCACCAGCTACCAGCAGGGAGACACCCCAGCCCCAAGAGCCACCTTTACAAGGTCTGACCAGGCCCCAGTCCGGGGACTCGGTGCTGCCATCGCTCCTGTTCCCGCAACACCTCCACTGGCACTGAAGCCACAAGGACATTGTGGAAGGGCCCATTTGACCACATCCAATGAGGAGGATGATGACATGCCCTATCCATCACCAAGCTACAGTCCCGGCACACCCCCCTGCCCAGCCAGAGGTCAATGCATGCACGCCTGTGTGCCATTGAATTGCAGCAGTCCACACTGTACATCATTGCATGCCAGCAACTCGCAGAAATGCACCTGATGCATGCATGTATGCAGGAGACCAGCTGCAGGACAGCCAGGTCTGTCGGCCATGCCACTGCAGCCATGGTGACATTGGGACAGAGGGTGCATGAGCACACAGAGGCATCCTAGGCCTCTGCTGAGTCACTCAACCAGGCCAGTCAGGTGACCCTGCAATACATCCATTCACAGGGATATGAGCCATGCACCTCTGTGACCCCCACAGAGGGCTCCCCAGCCAGCTCCCAAATGTGCCACTCACTGTGCTACCTCACTGACAAGGAGCAGGAAAAGGCCCCAAACCCAAGAGGAGCAGGAAATGACAGTCAGACACTGACAGGGTGTTAAGGGGGGGGGGGGGGGGTTTGAGAGGGTTTGCTTTGAGGGTGAGTATTTGGAGAGGGTTTGTTTTGAGTGTATCTATTTGGGGAGGGTGTGTTTGGAGGATGGGCATTTGGGGAGGTTTTGTTTTGAGGGTGAGTCTTTGGGGAGGGCGAGGGTAAGGTGGATTACAGTTGAATGGGGAATCTGTTGAGGTGTAGGGCCTATGTGCAGTCACATTTCATATAAAAACATTTCACCTTAAGCACTGACAGGACATTCCTTATTTTCATACAAGTGTGTATTGTGATGGTGCAGGATATAAACAAAGGGGGAAGGGGTGAGCTAAGTGGGGGATTAAATTAGAAAGTGTTGTCAAGCAGTTCTTGCCAGGCCATGCACCCATTCCAGTCCTCCATGCGCTTGGTCCACACATGCATGGGCACAACTGCCTCTGCAGCATCTTGCTCTGATGATGAATGTTCAGACCTGAGGGCAGGGATATGTTGCGCCTGATGCATATGTTGTGCATAATTGGACAGGCCAGGACTATCTGTCCCACCTTGTCTGGCCTGTCCAACAGTGCAGCTCCAGACCAATGTAGGCACCTGAATCAGGACTTCCAGAGGCCTAAGGTCTGCTCTATGGTCACCCTTGTCCTCACATGGGCCCTGTTAAATGCCACCTCCTGTGGGATCTGGAGATTCCTCAGAGTGGTCATCAGCCACGGAAGCAGCGGGTATCCAGAGTCACCTATAAGGAGGTAAGACACATGTGAGAATTATGATGCTCAGCAGTGGTATTCCATCTCACGGCCACATCCCAATGGTCAGTTTGTGTATGCATGTCCCATTTGTCATTGCGACACACTGTTTCACATTTCAGTCCTTGCATGCATATTGCACTGCTCAGGGGCGATATCCAGTCTGTAATTGTAATACGTGTGCACAGCTCATGACCAGCACTCATTGATTAATGGTATCTGTCTGAGAGGGCAGCATGGCATGGGGGGCGGTCTGAGCCTATTCATGGCTGCAATGATTGGTACTTGATGCGAGTCTGGGTTACACTTGCAGGTGGTATGTGTTCCATCTATGATGGTGTGTGTTCTTCCAGATGTAGGGAGTCCATGCCAGATCTGGTGGCAGGGTAGTGTCCCTCTGTCATTGTTTGGCAGTGTCTCATCCCATGTATGCAGGTGTCATTGGGTGCCTCATCTTACGGCCACACCATGTGCCCTGCACCTAGTGTTAGCCCAGACCCCATATCTTACGCCAAGTGTGTGTGGGCCTGGACAGTCAGATCGAGTTATTTGTGTCAAACTTGATCTTTGTTGTTGGTGCTTTACATCATGTTTGGGCTCGCCCCGGGCTCTTGTGGGTGCCCCTGAACACACACTGGATGCTCCTAGGTGGCAATGTCAACCAATTCACTGCCATTGCATGTTGGGGCAGGGTGTTGCATTCTGTTACCTGAAGTGCATTGTGTGCAGTTGTCCTGTTGCAGTTGAAATTGCCTGGTCAGTGACTGATGCATCTCCAGTCATGTCATAGTCCTGTTTGTTGGTGCTTGTCATTTGAAGGGTGCACAGGTGTGTCCTGCATGTACATGACCACTCCCGACATGCATTTCCGATATTGTTGTTCTCCCTTTCCCTGTCACTCATGCTGCAAGGCCGGTGGGATTGCACATTTACCCACCAAACATTCAGGTACTTGGTCCTCTGTGAAGCTCCATGTATTGCTTCTGGTTTCTGTAGACCTCCTCTGGGGTATGGGGTGGGAGAAGGAACACCAGCTCGACATGTGTGCAGTCCAAATGTTGCCACCACATTGGGCATGCCTGCAACTGCGTAAAAGCAGGTTTGGTGGCATTCAGCCATGCCTGGGTGGTGGGGAGGGCAATTTGCTGGCCCACATGGCGCTGGAGAGTCTCCAGCACCTGCACCAGGCCTCTGGAGAAAGCAGGATGCAAGATGCCATGCAGCTGGCTCACAGAGCGCTGGAATGTTCCAGTGGCCAGGAAGTGAAGGACTAACACCAGCTTTACAAGCGGTGATATGGCTGTCCTGATTCTGTTCCTGCTCCCAATATCCTCCTGGATACCTTTGTGGAGGTTAAGTATTGTGTCTTTGTTGAGGCAGTACAGGGTGCGTATTTTCCTGTCTGTGAGGGCCCAGAGTGTGGAATGGGGATAACTGCATGCCTTGTGCGGTGTCTCCTCCTCACCACCTGCATACACATCATTGTCCTCATCCTCTTCCCTCTCTCCCTGGCCTCCTGTTGCCTCTGCTGGTACTCCAGCCCCTGCAGCTATAACTCAGCATGGAGCAGCTCAAGGTCCATGTAGCCAGCAATGTGTGCAGCATAGTTGTGTTGGGAAGTGCATTGCAGGAATGTGTGGCCATTTTCTTCTCTTCATGTGTGCATCAGGTGCACCTGGTTGAATTGGGTGCACCTGTGTCCTGTATACCGTCACCTGTGTCCATTTAACAGCTGCTCTGAGGTGTAGGTATTGCCACCGGGGCTTTGACTGAGTTACCAGCAGAAAATGCTGATATTACTGGCAAATCCAGACTTGTGACTTCCATCGATTTGTCAGTAAACGGAATTACCAGCACTTTTACTGTATACCGGCAAACACACAATGAGCCCAATTGTCTCTATCTTTAAATGGTTCAGACATGAACCAATTAACCACTTGTTTTACAGCATGTTTCTTTTCAATTTTATACTCCCTCTTTCTCAATGTGCTTTAGAATTTCTGACAGCTACATTCATCATTCATGGTAATATTTCATTGACACTTGCTCAAGATGCTACATGGATTTTTACTCATGCATTCAGCATGCAGTGATATCTTTCAGTGCCAACAACAGTTATCATCATGCATTGTGATCTTTCAGTTTTTCTTTCTCAAGATTCATTAGAAGGAAGGACAGCGTGGTTTGTGTTGTGAGTTGGAGAAAGTCCCAATCTTTTCAAATGAGGAGGTCTTGCCTCAGAGGCCTGGGTTGTTCCAGATATTACATAATGTGCCTTCTAGAGTGTGGAAGGAATGGAATTACCTGCCCTACCATCAGAGGTACTGTATTCTCATAAGGCATAAGGAATTGTCTTTGCCAGATATGCTAGTCTGGGATTACAAACACAATAATATCTCAGCATCGTCAAAATCTCATTATAACAGTTGCTTGAAAAGGTCAATGTGTAGCCAAGACTGTGGGGAATCAGAGGTGCTTTCTTCTGCTTACTGGATAGAGGGGGATGTTGCTACCTGAAAGGGGGTATCTGTTTTACTGGCAGTTGGTCAGCAGTAACTCTGGTAAGGGGATTCCAGCGGACCTACCTCAAGTGATAATGATTCAGGGAAGAAAGAACATAGGGAAAGGTCCTGGCCACCAAATCATTTTCCAGGAGGAAGAACTGAGAATCAGGCACTTTCTGAAAGAACCGGAGAAGAAGAGGAAACCCTGGCAGGAAGTTGTATTGAAGAAAATGTATTGTTAAATAATGTGGAAATATGTGCTGCTTTAAATCTGTTTGATATAATTATTTTGCAGGAGACTTGGTTGTTGCAAGCCGTTACTTTTGATGGTTTCAGCTCTATTGTTCAAAGAGCTAAGAAGGCCCCCAAAGGGTAACATAAGGAAGGTCTCCTGATTGCAGTAGTTTCAATCTTAACGGAATAGATTTCTGTTTTTGATCACACTATGATTGGGATCCTGGTAGCATACGTTATCTTAAAGACAAGTCTTATAAATTTACTAGTGAGTAATGAGTATTTCAATGCTCAAATTCAACATTTTGCAATTCACTTAGCCCATCTATCTAGGATATTAAAACATTGGGTGTGTAATTTTGGCAATGAATATGTTATTCTTGCTTGTGATCTAAATTCCACATTTGTAGGGATACAGGAAGGTGGAATGAGGTTGTTCCTGCATATTAGAATGATCCTGTGAAGAGAGGTGCTTGCTAGATGGAATTCTGTGAATGTTGGTGTTTATATCCCCTTTATGGGGTTGTGAATGGAGATTTACATGGGTGGGGGGCACTTGGCATAGGGGAGTTTCCCTGCCCTCTTGTGACTATTTCCTTGCTTCTTAGATAATTTATAATAGATGTTCCAGGTTTGATATCTGGGAGACCCCAGCACGTTCCATTATATTCTTTCAGTCACTTGTAACTTATCTGTACAGATACCACGGACCACTTGGCCCATTGCTATTTTAGTTTCGGAGGGTGAGAATGGTATTCACTGGAACTAGAGGAATATGGAGGAATTCCACAGGAGGATTTAGTTGCATATGGAAAATCCTATTGCTAACATGAGTTGCCAAGTATTTTCTCCAGAGGTGTTTCCTATGTTTATCAGACTTATCAGACTTACAATTGATGAGAGCAAAATACCTAAAATAGGTTCAGAGAGACCACAAAGTTTTCTTAGGGAGATTCACGAAATAAAGAAAAATATTAGGTCTAGTGTAAGACATATAAAAAAAGCATACACTCAGCCTTATTGAGAAGGTGAATTCTCTACAGAAAATTCACCAACAATATCAAAACTCAGTAAAGAACCTATGCAGTATGAGGTTTCAGCTTTATGGGGAGGTTATGCTTAGACTGCTCCTTAGTAAGTCTGATGTGGGTTTTTGGAAGTTGACTGTTCTATGGGTATCAATCTTAATCCAACTATCCTGCACAATCTTAATACTTTGTAAAACTCCATCATCATGGAAACTATATATCATTGTGCCTATTTTTAAGAAGGGTTCTTGGCTAGACCCCCACAATTACAGACCTATAACACTTATGGATGCAGAATCAAACATGTTTGTGTCCTTTGTGCTAAAGGAACTAAATCTGTGGGCAAATAATAATAATATCTTAAGTGCCTTTCTGACATAATTTAGGCGTGATACTGGGACCTTTCCAAATGGTTATATTAGTGAGTTGATGTAGGGAGAGTGACACTGGTACGTTGTATATAGATAGTATTAATTTATCATTACCCTTTCGCTATTGTGAACAGACACTACCTGTAAGGGAAATTAAGCAGTTGGGGACTGCCAAAGTATGTTTTGGACATTTTGATGCACCTTCACAATAACACACTACTGAAAGAGCTTGAGGAAGCAGCATCTGTATTTCCTAAAATAAATAAGGTCAAGCTTTATTGCATTACCTATGCAGATAATGTTATTCTTCTTAACTGCAACCCTATCGGACTGCAGCGTTTCCTTAATGCTTTCCAGACATAAACCACCCAAAAAATGTATTGGTCATAAATAATACAAAATCAAATGTTTTACTGAGTAGTAAAATTGTGGCTACCAAAAAAGTCTCAACTGGCGATTCAATGACACAAAGATAGAATGTCAGGATGAGCTTAAGTTTTCAGGTCTAATGAGTATGGGCGCTCTGTTTTATACAGCATTATTAACTATTTTAAAGAAAAACATTATTTATTTTCCAACCCAAATGCAAGGTTTTCCCAGCAATATTGCACGGGACTGAAAATGACCATTGCTTGGATGAGAAGACCTTTCAGAATATGATGGATTATTATTGAGAAAAATCTTAGGACTTCCCCATTGTGTCGTCCAGCCATTATTATGTTTGAGTTGGGGGTAAAATCAATGAATCTTTATTGACTGTAGAGGAGGCAAACCCTTTGTCAAAAAGAAATCATGTTTCCACCAGGAAATACTATCTTTGAATTGTTAAATAATAATTCTCAAGGAATGATCCCAGCGTTTGACAGAACATTGGAAACATCATTTGTGAAACAAGGCTTAATTTGAAATATTTGTTACAGGACATAAGACGTGGAAAATGTGATCTCACACAACATGGTTGGTGCAAAACATGTACTGCATTTCTAATCTACAAACATTATGAACAATTGCATCATGAAATCAAGAGAGTAGGTGATTGGAAAATGTATCTAAGCCAAACTCCCTCACCTTTCCTCAGAAGAATATTGTTGAAATGTTGCTTTAATTTGCTTAGGACAAATCTTTCGCAAAGCTTTAGTGCTAAATTGCCATTGGAGAATGCTCTGTGTAGATTCTGTGGGCAAGAAGTTGAAACATTGCAGCACCTTAGCATAATTGTGAGGACTTGCGGAAGGAACACTAGATGTCTTAGCCGCATGGTTCACAGTCCTTTGGGGATTTTTATTGATGGGTTCTGGGTACACATTTTATCAGGGAGGTCTTTGAAGATGACTTATGCACGTGTGCTATTTTTAAAGAAGATTAATCTAGATGGATGAAATAGTGAATATTTCTCGATATGCAAACATTACTGTCTCATTGGTGGAGCATTACAGCATGTACAGCATGCCCTCTCCACTGATCAAGCCATCCCAATATGCATGGGTGTGAACTGTGGGACCACCAAATAGGTGGAGGAGCATAGGAGTGGTGTGCCAGTTCATAGGTACGGTCACAAGAAGAATAGATCTAGTCCAATGAATATTGGATTTTGTAATGAGAAATGTTGCAATCTTGTATTCTGGAACTTTATTTCTGAAAATGGGAGCGGGCTGGGATTTTTGGTGACCTGGAATCTTGCTGGGTAAGTGTTTGGTAATGATGTTTACAGGCCTGGGTGCACACAGCTCCTTCTTCTGGAACACTTGGAAAGGATCCAATTATCTTTCAGCCAATTTGGATCAAATCAGATGCTGAGACATTTGCTCGGCCCTATACTTAAATGTATTGGGATGCATGTTCATGTCCACCCAAACGATACAGATTGAGTAAGATACATTAGTGTGGGAGGAAGTGGAGCATGCAACGTGAGACTAATAAATGTAGTGCTTTGCAATGCGCAAGGACACATAGGTATGCCCTGGAATAGGGCATGAGTTATATTAAAGTATAATATGTGAAATGTAGTATATAACAATGTAAAGGTAGGCCCTTGTCACCGCCGAAAGAAATATTGATGAACCACCATATTTAAAGCTAGGCCTTGTTGAGAAAAGCAGCAAAGCATGGCAATGAGCTCCAAATAACTTTCCCACCCTAAATCCCAGCAGGGAAACTGTACATAGAAGCCTTAAGAAATCGTAGATAAAATAAAATTATCCTGTGTTGCAGGCCTGCAAAACCAGAAAGGAATGTAAATGTCTGAGCAAGGACAGGACTGCGCTGATCCCCGAAGGACAAACACATAGTAGCCAGAGCTGAGGTTTCGAGCTGATCAATGGCCCGGTCTAGATTTACGGCACTAGCGCCCCCCCCCAGAATAATGACCGTCCCTTTTGAACTGCCAGATGCCCACAAACAAGACCCCTAAATCCTTCAGAATGTGCCTGATTAGTGTGGTCACCATGGGGCCCAAGAGGATATCCCAGGAGGGGCAGCCAATAAGGGGGAAGGAAGGAGCAAAACATCCTCAAAAGTATCCACTGAGCTCATGTTTATGACCAGGTGCACACCATGTGACTAGGTCTGTGAGCAGGTAACATATCACAGAACCCACCTATCAGGTAGCTGATGTTTATGACCAGGTGAACGTCATGTGACTAGGTCGGTGGGGCAGGTAACATATCACAGAACCCACCTATCAGGTAGCTGGGAACTAAGATTATGGAGTAGAAGATCATGTGTTAGAGGGCAGGGGAATTTTAAGTGTGGACAATGGGTCGAGGGACTATAGGATACTTTAGTATGTATATAGGTGGTAGCCAATGAGGTTGGTGGGATAACACTGTATACTGTTTGCATCATGAGTAACCATGATTTGCTATATTACTATTTTCATTTGTTGAACTAACCCAGAGAGTGCTCCATGGCAGTTGGGTTCTAAAGGTTCAGCTTTTTCCTTTTTGTATACAAAATAAATATTGTTTTCCTTGCATAGAGTAGCACCAAGCCTTTTTCCTTGGAAGGATTGTTTTTTCTAATTTGGTTGTCTGGAGGTTTGCCTTACAAATGCCCAAGCATATCAGAACTCTCTTTCGGTTTGTTTTTCAAGCATGGCCCTTAACAGTGATTCAAGTGCAGGTAATCGTGTTTCTGCCAAAACCGGTGTTGAAAATGGCTTTGGATTGACAGCATAAGAACAAAGGCTCATGCTTGCAGTTAAATGTGTTCTGATGGTATAGTATGCCACCTCTGTGATTGCTCATAATTCAGCCCAGTTGTATCATTCTAGTTTATATTTAAGGCTGCTCATTGATGGTATTTGTGTATTCAACATTTCCATCTTTATTTATCAATTAATGTTTTTTAGGCATTTTATCTGCATTTATCAATGCTTATATTTGCTCTGTAAAAATAAAGAAATAGCAACTAGTGCTTTTCCACGTTAATTCAAAAAAAGGTAGCACCTCCATGCCTGTAATGAGAAGCACATCAAGCAAAGATGCATTATTCTGATGAGATAACCATTATGTAGCCCTTTAAGCAACTTCAAAGGAAAATAAACCACCTTTTGATCCTCTCCGTTTTGTCACTTTTCAGAGCCATTGTCGGACAATCTAATCAAGAAACATGCATGAATTTCCACTTTTGTTCAATTTTTACAGATAAATATTGAAAGAAGGAGAGGAAACACAGTGATTTCCTTCTGGATTTATATGCAAATTCTGTAAAAATTGAAAACCGATCCCCCGAGATAGAATTGCCCTTTCAATGTTTCTTTTGGATTGTGGATTTACCTAGAAGACAGTGCTCATTCTTTTTCAAGGATTTGAATCAATTTTTCCCAAATTCAGAATGACATTGAGATCCAGGTCGGAAATATTATTGGTCAGTAAACGTTCCATAGGGATGTTTTTTAATAGAAAACATATGAGCCATTTCTGTAGTAGTAATATTTGAGATTTCTATGATACTTGCTAAAGTCGAATAGAATTCTATTGCACACATTATAGCAGAATAGACTTGTAAAGAAGCAGTTCTACAAAAAAAGTCTGTGGATGAGATTATTTTCCAAGGACCAATTAGAAGATGTAACGGATCTGGTTTTCAAATGACTTTACTTCTAGGTGTCTTGAAATGCAAACAAATAGAGCAGGACAACACAGGACAACACAGAATCCTAAGTTACCAGGTGCATGTTTTGCAGTACTTAAAGTTTACCAAACACAAAAGGCCTTTCCTGTTAGTATAATTTCCCCAGGTAAATGTCCTATATTTCTGGATATGATATGATAGGTTATTTAAGCTATCCTCCCGAGACTATAGCCACAATAATTATTGATGTACCAGGATTGTAAGAAAAAGGTGTATTGAGCAAAAAGATGTGCTGAGCAATCCTAGACACTGTTTACACATTCAAAATGTTGCAAAAGTTGTTCTTTTCTGATGGTCAGACAGAGTATGCCTATCACAGACAGCCTAATCTGTGCATAGAAAAAAGTCTTTGATGGCAGATACCACAAGGAAGTTGAGATCTGGGAGAAGGCATTGAGACTATGGATTACTCCTCGACAAGTAGATCTGGCATCTGTGCCATCTGCCAAGGAGTCACTGAGGATCGTCAAGGCCATGCATGTCGTCTGCTCTTTCAAGTTTCTACACTGTTTGGTCATTCATATCACCAGCTTTTGGCAACCTCTAAAAGTAATTGTTTTTGTGGAACTGCAGGTTCACTCCTATTTCAGTGCCTCATTACATGCTTGGAATGAGTTTCACTAATGTCACGTGTTCCATAACTTTCAATGCTTCGATCTGAACACAGCACTGTCAACCAACTGGAATTCAACCTGTACATATGCTGGAGCACCTACATAAGACAGACCATCAATGGAAACATGTTTCCTCATAGTATCCGAGTGCAACTTCTGAAAAATGTCTCCTCACTGCTTCAGCCATTTATGAAGGTCACCCAGCATTTTAGCATAAATACGTTATTCCTCACATGAACAAGACATTTGTGGTGAGGGAAACACAGCACAGTTAGTGAGAACATTGTTCTATACATTTCTTGGGTATTGACTCATTAAAAATTGAATCAGTTCTTATATTGTGCTTCATGCTTCTGCTGATCAGTTGTCATGTCTTCGGTACGTACCTCCGGCCATGTCCCGTCATCCAGCACTCACTCTCCTCCACCTGTCCCCCAGGGCTCAAACAGGCAACCCGGTGTGGCTCGCGCGCTGGCGAAACAATCGCCGCACGCTATTCAGTCGCGCCTGCGGCCGTTTTTCCATTGGCAGTTGCCATGGAGATTAGGCAGCCGCTCGAGCCCTCGTACCGTGTTGACCCGGTCACGTGACTCGTCCATACGGTCATGTGCCCCGGGTTCACGGTCACGTGACTCCATTCATCGTCACGTGACCAGGAGGTGAACGTATTTAAACCGGGCAGTACCTGTACTCCACGCTTCACAGCTGATTTCCTTGGAGACCCTGACTGGCGGCGAACTTACTCGTATTACTTACCCGGCTTCCTGAAACCTTGCTCTTGTTATTTGGACTTCCTGCGGATCACTTTTGGCTACGGCGACACCGGCTCCTCTGTTCAGCACGGCTCTTGACCTCGGACTGAATCACGGACTCCCTCTGGATCTTGCTCTTGGTTATTCCACGGACGGCTCTACCTGGCTTCAGACCCATCTTTCTGCTCAACGGACTTCTCTTGGATCTTCCAGATCCCCTCGCTGCACGGTGGGTCACGCCTCCCAAGTGGTGGTTGTAATCAGACTGTTGGGACCCTTTATTCCGGTACAAAACTCTTCAGGTGGAGACTGACGAATTACATTTGGTCCTATACGGTCCCTTGCCTGAGTGAGTCCTGGAACCATCCTCCCTTTCAGGTTCAACGTCCTTCCTATCAAGTCCCCGGTAAGACCCTGATTGTTCTCTGTTTGATTACTCGTTGTGCCCTGCTTGCTTGGATTGTAATCATTGCCTTCCCTTACAGCTACCTGGGGGTTCCTGGTACTTCAGTTCCGGCTTCGGATCTTCTCCACCTGTGGCCTCAAGGGTTGCACAGGGAGTGATAAGTGATTCTCCCTGTGCGGCACTTGGGGACGGAGGTCTCCTATATCTTCACGACTCTCAACGCACAACAGACTGTGAAGCCTAGTCGTGTGAGATATGGAGGGCGCCGCTGAAGACCCCCTGGCCGCTGTTATCCAAGCACTTACGGTACTACGGGCCGACATGGTGGCTGCTAATGCAGCAGTCCATCAGCGTCTCGACCTATTACAGAGTGCCCAGCATCCCCTGCCCGCAGATCCAGAGCTGGGTGACGCCGCTCCAGCTTCTGTACCCTTTGTACACCCACTCCCGGCTCCCTCGGCTCCTGTTCCGGTGGTTCTGCCCTCTCCCTTTCCTTTGGCTGCCCCAGAAAAGTTCCATGGGGACCCGAGGAAGTTTAGAACCTTCCTTAACCAGTGTAAATTGCACTTTCTGTGTCGACCCCTTGCTTTTCTTGACCCCACCACCAAGGCGGCATTCACTCTATCACACCTAGCCGGCACGGCTGCTGCTTGGGCAAACCCGCTGTTAGAAAACAATCATCCTGCCCTCTATGATTTTGACCAGTTAATAACAGAAATGTCCAGGGTGTTTGACACCAGATACAAAGCGCAGTCCCATGATCTAGAATTACTCGATTTATCGCAGGGTAAGAGCTCCCTCATTGAGTACATCACACGATTCAATCAGCTAGCAGCTGAGACCTCATGGCCCGAAAGCAAAAAATCGGTAGTATTCTACAGAGGGCTAAACAACCCTATGAAGGACGCTCTGGCCATGGTCCCGTCCCTACCAGTTCAGTTTCCGGCTCTGGTGGATTTGGCACTCCAAGTGGACGCACGGCGCTCTGAACGCAGGGCTGAGGCCGGATTCTCCCAGTCTGCCGGCTCTGCCGTCTCATCGTCTTACTCTGAACCCACCAGTGAGCCTATGCAAATAGGGGGTGTTAGGAGTCCCATCACCTCAAGGGAAAGGGAGCGCAGAAGGGCTGAGAACGCCTGCTTTTACTGTGGATTGGGGGGGCATTTAGTCAAGGAGTGTCCTCGAAAACCCAAAACTAAAAAAACGGATTTTCGTCCAGCTCGATCCTAGATACGGGGGTAGGATCGAGTTCTCCATGCCCTTCCCCGAGTCACAGTACGTCGTTTGGTCGAATCAGGCCCATCCAGGTAGAAGCTACCATACAACCTGCCCCTGGTATCACTCATCCCGTACAGATCACCATAGATTCCGGGGCCTCCGGGAACTATATCGATATCACCCTAGCCCAGACACTGAATCTCCCTTTGATCAACAAACACCGACCCGAACCGGTTCAAGCAGTCGACGGGACTGAGCTTGTTTCTGGTCCCATCAAGCAACAGACAGCTCCCCTCGTCCTGACCATCCAGTCGACCCATAGAGAAACCCTCCACTTCGATCTGATATCCATGCCCCAGTTCGGTATCATCATAGGCATACCATGGTTACGAGAGCACAACCCGCATATCGATTGGGGAACAGGTCAGATATATTTCGAATCCGAGCTCTGCCAGAACTTCTGTCTACCTGCAGACACAGAGACTGACACCCCAGCAGTGGCTCTTGGTGCGGTTGCCCAACTATCAATACTGGGCGGTGTTATTCCCCCTGCTTCACACATAGTGGGTTTAGTCACCAATCACATTCCTGTGGTTTATCGGGATTACAGCATGCTATTTGATCAGGGCTCCTCCGAAGTACTCCCTCCTCACCGCCCATATGATTGCCCGATTGACTTGGTTCCCGGGACTGTAGTACCCTCGGGCCGCATCTATTCTTTATCTATGTCGGAGGATCTGACGCTTAAAGAGTACATCGATAAAGCGCTGCACCTGGGTCACATACGACCGTCTAGATCTTCTGCAGCTAGCCCCATATTTTTCGTGCCCAAAAAAGAGGGCGACCTTCGCCCCTGTGTGGATTACCGTCGGCTCAATGCCATCACTATTAAGAACCGGTACCTGATTCCACTCATCTCTCCTCTTCTAGACCGTTTAACCCATGCCTCCATGTATACCAAGTTGGATTTGCGGGGGGCCTATAATCTCGTTCGCATCCGAAAGGGAGACGAGTGGAAGACCGCCTTCTGTACGCGGTATGGCCTTTACGAGTATACAGTCATGCCCTTCGGCCTATGCAACGCCCCGGCCACCTTTCAGCATTTCATGAATGACATCTTCTCGGACATCCTGGACATTTTTGTGGTGGTGTATCTTGATGACATACTCATTTTTTCTCACACATTGAAGGAACATGTCCAACATGTACGAGAAGTGTTGTCCCGGCTGCTACGCCACTCGTTGTTTGTGAAACCCGAAAAATGCTTGTTCCATGTAACTAACGTGGAGTTTTTGGGGTTCAATATTACACCTGGTGGTCTAGCCATGAATCATGCCAAAGTACGGGCGGTCCTCGAATGGCCAACACCAAAAACCCTGAAATCCTTGCAATCCTTCCTGGGTTTCGCCAATTTCTATCGGCGTTTTATTTCTGGGTTTTCTTCTCTTGTGTCTCCTCTCACTTCCCTTACCAGTCCTCTTGTCCCGTTCGAATGGGAGGTGATGCACCAGCAGGCCTTTGACGCGTTGAAGAACGCCTTCACCACTGCCCCTGTGCTCCAGCACCCCGACCCTGACCAGCCGTACGTAGTTGAGGCTGACGCCTCTTCCTTCGCATTGGGGGCTATCCTGTCACAAGCCTGTCCCAATACGGGGCGGCTACATCCTGTAGCCTTTCATTCACGTAAGTTTAACCCTGCAGAAACCCATTATACCGTAACAGAAAAAGAGCTGCTGGCGGTGATGGACGCCTTTCGTACCTGGCGTCATCACTTGTTGGGGGCCAAACATAAGGTCACGGTATACACCGACCACAGAAACCTGCAAGACCTGGCAGCCCTGAAATGCGTTAACAGCAGACAGGTCAGATGGCACCTGTTCTTCGCCGCTTTCGACTTTCAGATTAAACATCGCTCTGGTTCTGAGCATAGTAAGGCAGACGCTTTGTCTCGCTCCCCTGGGGGGGTTTCGTTACCTGTATTTCCTGACATGCTCTTGCCCCGGGGGCATGTTATTTGTACTTGTACTCCTCCTCTACCTCTACTCGAGGAGATTCGCTCTTGGGTAAAAAAACACCCCGATCATTTGTCAGAATGGGATCCCTCCTTTCATAACGGTCTACCGTATGTACAGGACCGTCTAGTCCTCCCTACCACTGACACCAGAAACCTAGCCCTGGAGTGGTCACATGACGCCCCGGTCAATGGTCACCCAGGCCAGGCCCGCACCTTGGATCTCTTAAAACGCTGGTGTTGGTCGCCCTCCATGAGACGGGACGTGGGCTGTTACGTCGCCTCGTGCTCGGTCTGTGCTCAGGGCAAGCATCGTAGGGGTCATCCGTTGGGACTATTACGCCCATTACCCGTGCCGCCAAAGCCCTGGCACACCCTGAGCATGGACTTCGTGACTGATTTACCCAGGATTCAGGGGTATGACACCGTGTGGGTAGTGGTCGATGTCTTCACCAAAATGGCTCGTTTCGTTCCTTGTCATGGTATCCCTTCTGCCCCTGTCTTGGCCAAAACTGTTCTTTGATTCCATTTTCTGCCTGTACGGCCTTCCTTCTGTCCTGGTGTCCGATCGTGGTTCTCAGTTTACTTCCCGTTTCTGGCGTGCCCTGACCGCTCTGCTAGGTATCGATGCACGGTTCTCCTCCGCTTACCACCCGGAAACCGATGGTCAGACGGAAAGAACAAACCAGTCCATGGAGCAGTATCTGCGTTGTTTGATGCTGCAGCAACAGACAACCTGGTTACAGAACATCCGTTATGCTGAGTTTGCCTACAACAATGCTACACACTCTTCCACGGGCTTCTCTCCGTTCTATGCCATGTATGGTCAGCATCCCCGATTCCTCCCTGTCCCTGACATTTCACCCTCCGAGAACCCTGCCGCCGCAGCCTGCATTCGAGATATGACGTCCCTCCATGCCCAGGTCCTCGTTCATCTGCAGGAGGCGCAGTCTTCCATGAAGGCCTCCTCGGACGCTAGGCGTACCATGGCACCCTTGTATCCCGTTGGTTCTCGGGTTTGGTTGTCCTCCCGTCATCTCCACTTAAAGGGTTGTCGCAAGCTGTTGCCCCGTTTCGTGGGTCCTTATGTCGTTTCCCGGGTCATCAACCCGGTGGCCTATCGCCTGGTTCTCCCTTCCTCTTGGCGGGTTCATCCTGTGTTCCATACCTCCCTCCTCAAGCCCTGTCCCTCCTCAACCCGTCTTCGCCCCTCTCCTGCCCCTGTTTCCCTGGGGGTGCCTGATGTTTTCGAGGTTTCAAACATTCTAGGGTCCCGTTTTCTTAGGGGTCGCCTGCGATACCTGGTCGATTGGTTGGGTTATGGTCCGGAGGAACGTTCCTGGGTCTCTGCCTCGGATGTCCAGGCCCCCCGGCTGGTTGCTCGGTTTCACTGGGAGCATCCTTCGTGCCCACGGGGTCGTGGGCCTTTGGGGGGGGGCTCTGTCATGTCTTCGGTACGTACCTCCGGCCATGTCCCGTCATCCAGCACTCACTCTCCTCCACCTGTCCCCCAGGGCTCAAACAGGCAACCCGGTGTGGCTCGCGCGCTGGCGAAACAATCGTCGCACGCTATTCAGTCGCGCCTGCGGCCGTTTTTCCATTGGCAGTTGCCATGGAGATTAGGCAGCCGCTCGAGCCCTCGTACCGTGTTGACCCGGTCACGTGACTCGTCCATACGGTCATGTGCCCCGGGTTCACGGTCACGTGACTCCATTCATCGTCACGTGACCAGGAGGTGAACGTATTTAAACCGGGCAGTACTTGTACTCCACGCTTCACAGCTGATTTCCTTGGAGACCCTGACTGGCGGCGAACTTACTCGTATTACTTACCCGGCTTCCTGAAACCTTGCTCTTGTTATTTGGACTTCCTGCGGATCACTTTTGGCTACGGCGACACCGGCTCCTCTGTTCAGCACGGCTCTTGACCTCGGACTGAATCACAGACTCCCTCTGGATCTTGCTCTTGGTTATTCCACGGACGGCTCTACCTGGCTTCAGACCCATCTTTCTGCTCAACGGACTTCTCTTGGATCTTCCAGATCCCCTCGCTGCACGGTGGGTCACGCCTCCCAAGTGGTGGTTGTAATCAGACTGTTGGGACCCTTTATTCCGGTACAAAACTCTTCAGGTGGAGACTGACGAATTACATTTGGTCCTATCCGGTCCCTTGCCTGAGTGAGTCCTGGAACCATCCTCCCTTTCAGGTTCAACGTCCTTCCTATCAAGTCCCCGGTAAGACCCTGATTGTTCTCTGTTTGATTACTCGTTGTGCCCTGCTTGCTTGGATTGTAATCATTGCCTTCCCTTACAGCTACCTGGGGGTTCCTGGTACTTCAGTTCCGGCTTCGGATCTTCTCCACCTGTGGCCTCAAGGGTTGCACAGGGAGTGATAAGTGATTCTCCCTGTGCGGCACTTGGGGACGGAGGTCTCCTATATCTTCACGACTCTCAACGCACAACATCAGTGTAGTCTTGTTTAGAAGAGCAAAGTGTTGACCCCCAGCTATATTTCCCGGTGATTGTGTGTATTTGACTTCTCATGTTTTAAAGATAAGTTGGGCACCTATCAACAATGTGAAGGTGAAGTGGGAGATCCAACTCAGAGGAATAAGCACTATTTATGCGCATGGAGGCACTCAGGTGATGCTTTAAAAAAACAGTCAATATTATAGGCAGCAATGGCAACAGTCACACCATGAAATTTGCACTCTAACATAGCTCTCAATACCAACAGGCAGTACATCCTCTTGTCACCTATATCTGACTCAAGTTCAGGGAATACTGCTGTTGCTCCGACTGGAGACAGGCTGAAGAGACCGTGGGCCAGAGTCCTCCAACATGCACCCTGGGCCAGAACAGCACATAATGGTGTGCCTATGGTGGCACCTACATTGGAATAATATCTATTTGGAAAATGCCAGTTGAAAAGGTGTGATTTTGCACTTAATTTATGACTGGACATATGTTTGCATAATTGGATTCAAAACCTTACTTGCGCTCAAAGTTTTGTCTAGTGTGGAAGAGTGTTCAGTGTTGCTGGGGCAGTTGTTTCTGGCTACAGAGGAAATCACCTCGAGCCCTATCTCAAACAAATAATATATATTAAAATGAACCACAAACACATCCTGATAGACTATGGTCAGACACTACTGTTCCAATCCCCAAAATAAAACACTCTGCAGTTACTGGATGAGGATGTTTGGCCAAGTCCAAGGCATGTACTGATAAGTGGAGGGGGTTGATGAATGATTATTGTGCATTTTAAAACTCATAGCAACAGCAGAGAGGCAGCATGAGTGAAAAACCTACGTTTGTGTTATACCTGATTAACAAACAAGCATATACAGAAGAGTGACTCATTCTGTAATTGGCAGCTTCTCCCACAATCAATCTTTTAGCTTTTCACAGAACAGAGCTATTCCCGCAAATGTTAAGTTTCTTTCACAGAGCAGATTTGCAGATGCAATATTTTATTGCTCTATCATGGAAGCCAGTTGCTCCCTCATAATTTCCTCTTTCTTTTACCCTTAACAAGAAACGTACAACAAGCAAGGGTTTGGAATGTGAATTTGTATTGTCATTTTTATTTATTTGTGAACACATTCTTTCTATAAGAAACTCTTCTCGAGATAAATAAAGTAGCCAGGGCAATCCTGTAAGTGGTTGCATTCCATTAGAAATATTGGAGCAGGGGCGTGGCTTAGCACTGCTACGGAATGGCCATGTGATGTGTTGCTCTTGCTTCGGCATGTTAATTACATTTCCTAATATGCTCTAAATCAGGAAATTAATACTATTCTCCTCCTTACCTGAATCCTGCAACTAGTGGAATGGTAGCAGAGCGCTCTACCATTAGTGAGTTCCATGGGGAAACGAAAAGCTGCCTACGTGTGGGAGCCGGTGGGCATGGCCTCAAGCAGCTACGTAGATTATAAAATAAAGTCGACCTGTCCTGTGAGCTGGTCGGCGTATGCGCAACGGAGGAGCCACTTTCATTGGGGATGCGGTTTTCCTCATAACAAGTGTCAGTAAGTACGTAAGGAGCACACAGTTAAAGAATGTCACTATTTTCAATACACGGACATAAACGATACACTTATTGAACACATTTTCAATGTTTTAAAGGCATTTTGACGTGCCTATAAACCAATTCTGACTAGGAACTGCTTATTCATAACACTTTTTCTGGATTTTCCACAAGTTAATCCTGCTACTATATACTGAAGCTCAAGTATTTAATGAATGCAAATGTTCAAATGCCTGGCCATACATCATGTATGTAATAATTACACTGACATATATGAAAACCTAATTCTCCATATGGATACCTGATTACTCATTGTAAAAAGGAGAACATGCAGCCTAAATTTTCAATATGGAAAAAATGGCGTGCTACAGCAAAAACATATTAAAATGTCTTTATTATTGTCGCCTACAGAAAAGATCCTTTTTCTTTTGTTTTAGGAAGTCACCCTAGTATTTAGTGGACATCACTCATAGATGTTAATAAGCCCACTATACAAGCTGTTTTCCATTCTATGCTGCAACATCTAATAAAATACATCATCTTTTTAGCATTATTTAGCACGTTGCTCTATCAGTGTTCTACATAATACTAACATGACCTAAAAAAGAACCTTCTCAAGGATGGGGCATCAACATCATCCAACAACGCCCCTAAGAGACAGAAAAGCGACTCCCCTACACCCAAATATGACTCACAGGACCCTGTCATGCTAGCGATTTTGGATGAAATCAAATCCCTCAAACCTTTCATGGAAGCTACAACTGCCAAACTACAAATGCTAGATGAGAAATGGTCCTCAATTGAAAGCTACAATTAACAAAGTCAAAAGAAGAGTCTGTGATGCAGAAGATGTTACAGGAAGAGTAGCTGCTCTAGAATTTGTTTTTTTTTCTCTTCGGAAGCAATCTGAAAACCTAGAAAATAGGAATAAGAGGAACAACTTATGCATTGTGGGCTTTCCGGAAGGCACTGAAAAGGATAATTCCATCCAATACCTCTATCATATGCTTCTGATGCTTCTTGGTCTCCCTACATCCATGCAACTTAACATCCAAAGAACTCCAAATAGCCCTAAAACATCATTGGAAAATAATCCTAGAAGCTTGATCTTTGCATTATTAGATTATAACCACGTCCTTCTCTTTATGGAAAAAGCTAAGCAAAGAAAACAATCCAGCAGATATACAAAACCATTGAAGAGAAGAAATGGACACATCAAGACAGTCTACATGAACAACACCTTGTATTGGAATTGTCTTCTAACTCATGATACTTTTGCCAAAGCAGAGCATTAGGTGATCCCTTCTTGATCTGGCACTCCACCCCTTCTACTTATTGTTTCACCTCAGACATGGTTTGGAGTGGCTGTTTCCGGTTAGCACCTACTTTCATTGTTATTATTGAGTTTGTATACATATTACAAGATTCCATGTTAACCTTGTTTGTCTTCCACTTCCACTTCTCCTCTTGTCTCCCTCCCATTAGTCTATTTATGCAATATTCTACCAATTTACGCTATGTGCATACGTATATTTTCCTGAATACCCCCCATGTCTTTTAATGGAACGTCAAAGGTCCTTATAAACCTGTCAATCACATTCTATCCCATCTAAAATAGAGCTAAACCATCCATAGCATGCTTGCAAGAGTCTCACCTTTCTCAATTGGAAGCTGCCAAATTGAAACGTTTATGGGTTGGGCACATTATTTCGAGTGCAGCATGTGGGAAGAAAAATTGTGTTATTACCCTTATTAATAAACATCTCCAATGCAAAGTTATTTCAACAGAATCGGATGAAGTGGCTAGATGGCTTCTGGTTAAGCCTCTTATTCACTCCACTGAATATTGTATTTTAAATAAGTATGGTTCAACACAATGCTCACTCTACTTTTTAAGATATTATATATTTAGCGCTCACCCTAATAATCTCATTGTGTGTGGAGACTGCAAACGAGATCATAGACCCTCTTCTTGACAAAAAATCTAATGTACGTTTTAGGAACACAAATTCCAATGTACAATCTTCCACTTTTGTGTCCCAATTGGGTCTTATCGATACATAGCAACTAGTTCATCCTACATAGATGGAATTCACTTTCTCTTCTTCTCCACAAAACTCTTTTTCAAAAAATGATTATGTTTGTATGTCCAAATCCATGACTATGCGCCTGCTAGATGCTAAAATACAACCCATTACCCTGTCAGATCATGCTCCCGTCCACTTTCAACTTTCTAATCCACATAACTTGCATCAATAAAATAGGTGAAGACTTAACTCAGCTCTCCTGAAAGACAAACTATTTACAAAATTCATACAGCAACAGCATACCCACTTATTTTCCAAAAATCAGAATGATGACACACTCATTAATAACAAATGGGACTGTTATAAAGCTGTATTAAGAGGCCAAATTATTTCCTATTCAGGCCATTAAAAGGAAAAAAACTTAAACAAGAACCTTGAGATATCCTTAAACCAATTAAACATTTAGAATCTGAGTATCTAGGCACCAACTCAGATTCAATCCTTCCAAAAATAGCAAAATTAAGGATTTGGTACAACAATTTGGCTACACAATACTCTTGCAACAACCCCCTAAAGTACAAATTGAAAATCTATCAATTCTCCAATAAATCTAGTAAATCACTTGCTTCGTATCTGAAAATAAAAATAGATAAAGCCAGGATTGTGGTTATTAAGAATCAGAATGGGAATAGAGTCCCTAAAGATGAAGATATTCTACAGCCTTTTCCAAATACTATCAAAAACTATACTCCTCTGAAGTATCACCTAACAGTACTCATACCTCAAATTTTCTCAGACACATACACCACGAGTCATATGACAACACTAATTTCCAAACATTAAATGCCCCCATAGATGCAAATGAAATATATAAAGCCATAAAAGACCTTAAAAAAGGAAAAGCCCCAGGCCCAGATGGATTCCCGATTGATTTCTTCGCTCACTTTAATGGTCCTTTGGTACCCAAGCTTCATGAACTTCATACTTCTTTTATTTCCAATGAAAAAGCCATGGGATCATTTTTGGAAACAATGATTATTGTGTTTCCTAAACCAATCAAGAATCCTGAATCGGTCCAGAATTATAGACCCGTATTCCTAATTAATACTGATTGTAAAATTTTAGCTAAAATCCTAGCCAACCGATGGAATCCTTTTCTTCCAAATTTGATTAAAAATGAACAGGTAGTTTATGTCAAATTGAGGTTGTATTCGGCAAATATTAGAGTCTTCACGAATGTCCGGAATATCATTAGGAAATCTACTAATCCTTATGCCGCTATAGCATTAGATGCAGAAAAAGCTTTTGATAGAGTAGAGTGGAATTACATGTTTAAAGCTCTTAAATGGCATGGCATCCTGACTCTTTTATTTCAATGGTGAAAGTACTTTATTCTAATCCCAAGACAGCAGTTTTCATGGATGGACATATGTCTTCCTCCTTCTCTCTTAGCAGAGGCACCATCCAAGGTTTTCCCCTTTCCCACCCTCTTTTTATTCTTGCTTTGGAACCATTCCTAGAAGCAATCAGACAAGAAGACAATATAACTGGAATTCATTACAGTGACATTCATGTTAAAAGTGTTGCTTATGCAGATGATGTTTTACTCCTCCTGATTGTAACAGACTCTTGCTTGAATCACCTACTCAATACTATTGCACATTTTCTTTAGCTTGCGGGTACGAACTTAACATTGATAAATCAGAGGTTTTGCCATTGCACATACATTGTACCAAACATCACTGTTCGAATCTGGGAATTAAATGGTGTCCCACAGGTAACAAATATCTAGGTGTTGTTATAACTTCCTCTGTTTAAGATACTATAAAACAGAATACCACGAGTGTCCTCGCGAGAGTCAAAGATTTTACTAGTTCATGGTCCCCTTTGATATTGTCATGGTGGGGAAGGCTGGAATCTATCAAAAAGTTGATTGCTCCAATTGTACTTTACTTGTTATATATGCACCCTACTTCCCTTCCCACATCATTCTTTAAATCTCGTGACTCATATATTTTTAAATTCCTATGGGGAAGGAAGAAACATAACATTTCATTAAGCAGACTAAAAGCCCCTACAGCAGACGGTGCAGTTGGCTTTCCTGATTTTAAAACAATACCATTTGGCGTTTGTCTTGTGCCAGGTTCAGTTGTGGTTTGTCCCCACTATTTTGAATTCACCAAATTTGCTTCTTATTGAGACGGCAATGGTTTTCCTCCACATCCTAACGGGTTGCCCATTTATTAAAGGAACCAATAGATTAATTATCAGTAACAGCATTAATACTGCCATAGTTTATCTTAGATCATATCTATTCCCATCTATCCCCAAAATATCTCAATTTGTGTCTCAATATATTTGGATGAATCCCCTGATAAAGATCAAAAAAAAAAAGATAAAAAGATATGTTGGAAGCCATGGTGCTAGGTATTACATTTGTGGGTCAACTCTTTGTTAATGGGATACCTCTCACTTTGAATGAGATGGCAACCAAATATCATATTCCTACGATTGTTATGCACCAATATTTAAATGTGATGGAATTGTGGTAAATTATGATTTGCTAATACACACTGACTTTATTTATCAAACTAACCAAGTGTAGCATATGTTTAGTCAAAATTTCACTGCTTCAATGTTTTATAAAATGTTGATATATGTATCAAATGACAAAACTCTGTGGAAAAGTGAAATAGTTTGGAAACTAGATAGCTCCTCGACGGATGCCCAAATAAAGTAGCCTTCTGTATGGAAAGATATTTCTAAACCTACCGTTTCAGCAAGTTTGCTCCAGACATTATACTTCTTTCAGCATAGGGCCTTTTTTACTCCATTAATTCTCTTCAAGGGTGGTTTTTCACTAGACGAAGGTTTCTGATGCTCTTTATGTACGAAAGGTTCTTTCAAACATTTGGTTTTTGATTGTATCCATGTTAAAACATTTTGGGAAGTGGTATGGAATATAATTAAATACATTTTTCATTTACGTCAGCAGCTCTGCATATCTATCCTCCATCTAGGCAGCTCAGCTATTCAACTTGCAATTGATAAGAATGAATGCTATTTGCATAATATCTTTATTGCAATAGCAATCCAAATGATAATCTCTAATTGGAAAGATCTTAAATGTCTACACTTTAAAATATGGTGGAAATCTATATGCAACATCCACAGAATGGAGAAATGTAATTCTTCATTCCCACTCTTACGGGGTAAACAAGAATTGAAATGGAGGTCTTTCATTGAATATTTAGGAAATGTATTGCCTGTTCCTTAATGTATAATAATGAGGAAACAGTACCCCCACTTCTGTTACTGTTTGTCTCGTATGTCCTGCCTGTTCAACTTTCATAATAAATAATGTGTGCATCTATTAGTTTATATTGAATTTGCATTTATGAATTAGGATTTAGCTTGTAAGTTTTAGCATACTGGGCCTTTCATGATTTATTGATCTGTTTTGGAGTAACTGCTTTTACTATTATATATTTACATTGAACATGTTTCTGAATGTTTCATATTAGCCTTATATGCCTATGAATTTTAATAATAAAATACTTAAACACAAAAGAAATATTGGAGCAGTGGATCCATTTGAGGATGATGGTATGTGACTATAGGAACACAGATCAGAGACAGAAACATCTTGACAAGAGTCAAGAGCATTTAACTTGTTTGTTTTCTGTTGAAAGTGGGTTCTTGAGCAGCAATTTAGCAAATAGAAAACAAGTAAGGCCTTTTTTTCTGGTCATAGACCATGTGTAAATTGGGGTTCTGTACCTATATTTTTACTTAAGATTGCCAAGCTACTAAACGCTCATGGCAGAGTGATAGGAGGAAGCATGTTGTTGGGACCATTAGAGGATGTCACTACTGATTTGCTTAAACCCCTGACAATACAAGAACCAACAACGATACGGAATGAGCCCAGATGCACTCCAAGCCTCTGCTATATATCTGCACTCATTCTGCCATCTACCCATCAACCTTCCCCACTAGACTGCACACTTTGCTTTCTCTGCCATACTCATCTTTCCATCATATCCCCTCTCTCGACAACACCTTTTTTCTTTTATCCTATTCGCCACTGCATCCCCTCTCTATCACCAATATTTGTTGTCATTTTGTGCAACTGATCTTTGTATCTGAAATACTTGTTATCTTTGGTTTCTATTTCTGTTTTCAAATAAAGCATCACTTGCCCACACGTCATACCAGTTTGCCCTACCCAACTTTAATTCCTTTCACTTCACACACATCATGTTTACATGGTCCCTTTCCAGTGTTTTCACCTACCAATCTTTTACTCTTTGAACGCTCAGATCCAAAGTGGTTATCCTCATTTTAACCATGTGGTCCAGCATGTTCTCTTCAGTTTCTGCCATGATGTAGGCATCCCTGCTCATTTCCCACCCCCTCTCTCTGCCTTTCTTTCTCTCACCCATAATTTATTTCTCTTGCACCCTTACCCTCATTGCAGGGGCCATCACCACCATTCCCCATACAGCTAAGGGGCATGCCTTTTTAAATTCCTTTCTCTCTTTGAAGACATGTGCATGGTGCATGAACATGTGTGAATGTCTGGACTGTGGTCAGAAACTCTATGTTGATCAAGAGAGAATTTCATCTGGATAAAGTTCTAAATCTGCCCCAGATGTTTAAATGTATAACACAGCCTGTGGCAGCGGCCAATTAGTTATGGTTAAGTTGCTCAACTCATAGAAGAGCAGTTTTTTGGTGGCTTATAACGCTGGCGCCGTTCGACGAATTCTCCAAAACCTTTTTTAAAAAACTGAATAGCCACCTCAAAATGATTTACGAAGTTTAGTGCAGTTTTGTCCATTGGGGCAAGCTTATAGGGTGGTCCCAAACATTTTTAAATACTCATAGATAATGAAAAACTAATGTTGCTCATGCCTACAGCTGAAACCAGTGGATGGGTTTGCACCAAAAAACGCGGCGGCTTGGACCCGAAAGTGTGCTTTTGCCAATTCGGTGTAAATTCGTCCAGTAGCTTTTTTCCAATTGGCCAAAAAGTAGGTAAAAATAAAATAGAGATATCTGCGCCCGGTCCGCAGACTCATTTCCTGGTTTGTTGTCCACGAACACCCATGGACCAGTCAAAGGATGGCTTGGTGTTTGCAGACATCAAACACATGCACTGATTGGCTGTGTCAAATGTGACTCTCTGGGACGTGCTCTTGCTGGTTCCTGCTTTGGCTCTGCCCGCTCTCAGACAAAACTGTTAGCTGCACCGCGCATTGGTGAAGCCCGTGGAGGGGTAAGTGCGCAGTGTTTGGTCCTACAGGTGTTCAGCGCTGCAAGATCCCTAAACCTTGGAACCACTACAAACATCAGAGTGCCAAAGGGGGTCTCCTGATTGGATGTACCACTGTACACACGCAGCAAGGTTAAGATGGATTTCTGAACTCTGACCTGGAGGGGCAGAGGTTCAGAAGGCCAGCCTAGTATCTTGGAACAGAGTAACCTCTGGATATGCCAGACCAATCAGGATAGCGATGGCGGCAGTCAAGACTAAGGGCCTCATTACACGGATGGCGGTAAGGGTTTACCGGTACCGGTATTTTACCGGTACCAGTAAATCCTTACCACCTTACTATGAGGTCCCTTTGCGGGTTGGGGAATTTAACGGCTCCTTTTTGCAGGCGTTAAAAACCAACCCGCAAAGGGACCCAGGGAGCTAATTACGGCACCGCAATTTGCGGTATCGTAATTAGCGCCTTCCCCATTCCTATGGGGCAAAAATGGGAATGGGGAAGGCCAATGGTGGAAGGGGGAATTACCGCCCCGCCGACCTTGGAATGGGGCGGTGATTCCCCTTTCCATCAAGGCGGTGCCGGTATTTTACCGGCATGATCCATGGCGCTAATAGCACCATGGTTCTCCGCCATCCGTGTAATGAGGCCCTAAGTCTCAAGAGGGGTGAGGGTGACGGAAAGACTTCAATGAGCACACAAAGCAAGTCCACTTTAAGGGCTTATGGTCAGTTTACACAGTGAAGTGGGTCCCATAGAGGTAGGGCCTCAGCTTCCGTAGGGCCCACACAACAGAGAAACATTCTTTCTCTACTGTGGACCATCTGAGCTATCTGTCCTTAAAATGGCGACTAATGAAACCAATAGGGTGTTCCTTACCCTTCTCATCTACTTGTTATAGTACAGCTCCAATCCCAGTGTCAGAGGCATCTGTCTGCACAATAGAAGGTCTTTGGTAATCAGGGGCCCTGAGAACAGGGGCCTGTTACAAGGAGTCTTTTAAGCCATTGAAGGCCTTCTCACACTCTTCAGTCCAAGTTACCTTCTTGGGTTTCTTCGGAGTGGTAAGAGCAGTCAGAGGGGCAGCTATGGTGCCATAGTCTGCCATGAAATTTCTGTAATACCCCATGAGTCCTAAGAAGGCTCTCACTTGGGTCTGTTTAGTGGGGGTAGGCCAGTCTTGTACTGCTTATACTTTACTGGTTAGAGGCTGTATCCTCCCTCCTCCTATTTTATGTCCAAGGTAAACCACTGAGCCTTGTCCAATCTGGCATTTACTGGTCTTTATGGTCAAGTGGGCTTTCTGAAGAGATTGTAACACAATCCCAAGGTGTTTCACATGGTCTTCCCAGGTGGCACTGACAACTGCTATATCATCCAAATATGCAAGACAAAATTCATCCAACCCATTCAACACATGATTAAGCCTCTGGAAAGTGGCAGGTCCATTCTTCAATCCAAAAGGCATTACCCTGAACTGGTAAAAACCTTCTGGAGTTGAGAACACTGTCTTCTCCTTGGCATGTTCTGCGAGGGCTATTTGCCAATAGCCTGCAGTGAGGTCAAATGTGCTGAGGTACTTGGAGGCACCCAAGGTATCCACCAGCTCATCTGTTCGAGGCAAGGATGGGCGTCTGTCTTGGTGACAGCATTCAGAGCCCTGTAATCCACACAGAACCTCAATTCAGAAGTACCTGCTTTTGGAACCAAAACCACAGGGCTGGACCAAGGACTACTAGAGGGTTCAATCACCCCAAGATCTAACATTTTGTTGACCTCCGTCTTAATGTAAGACCGTACTTTGTCTGACATTCTGTATCCCCTACTTTTGGTAGGTACACTGTCTCCTGTGTCTATGTTATGTTTGCACCAAGGTGTCAAACCAGAGGACTGTGAAAACAGGGGGGAAAATTGCCTAAGCAAACTTTTCACCTCAGCCTGCTGATCAGAAGTCAGGTGAGGGGCCACTCAGACACCCACAAGGGAGCTATCTCAAGGATTGCCTTGAAACATGTCGGGGAGAGGTTCAGACTCCACTTCCTCAACATCAGAAGCCAATAGCAGTGCTTCCATTTCAACTGGGATAAAGGCCTTCAGCTTATTTACGTGGAACACTTTTGGAGCCTGTCCAGGCCTTCCAAGGTCCACTAAATAGTTGATCTCACCCAGGGGATCCACCACTGTGTAAGGGCCTGACCAATTATCCTGTAGAGCTCTAGGCCTTATGGGATTCATGATCAGGACTTGTTGACCAGGTGTGAAGTTGCTGAGGGAAGCTTTTTGGTCATACCAATGTTTCACCAGGGCTTGTCCTGCCTTCAACTTGTCACTAGCCAGACCCATCAGGAGTACCATCCTTTTTCTGAGCCCTAACGCATAGTCCACTACGTTGATAGTTACAGGGGGAGTGGGTATCTCCCATCTCTCCTTGACTATGGCTAAGGGTCCCCGCACAGGGTGACCAAACAGAAGTTCGAAAGGGCTGAAGCCAACACCCTCCTGTGGTACCTCTCGGTAGGCAAACAGTAAGCATGGTAAAAGAAGATCCCATTTTCTTCTCTGAGGTTCTTCCAGAGCCCCAATCATACTTTTTAACGTTCTGTTAAACCGTTCCACCAGATCATTGGTCTGGGGGTGGTATGCGAAGGAGAACTTGTAGGTGACCCCACATTCTTTCCACATAGCCTGCATATACTTCGACATACAGTTGCTGCCTCTGTCAGACACAACTTCTTTAGGGAAGCCAACACTATTAAAGATGCTGAGTAAAGCTTTTGCGACTGACTTGGCAGTCATAGTTTTCAATGGGATGGCGTCAGGATATCTGGTGGCATGGTCGACCAATACCAGGATAAACCTATTGCCTGAGGATGTTTGGGGGTCAAGGGGACCAACAATGTCTATCCCTACCCTCTCGAATGGTACTCCCACAACTGGGAGTGGTACCAATGGAGCTTGGATTGTTGAACTACTCTTACCAGATAATTTTCAGGAGGCACAATTCCTGCAGTGACTTTCTACTTGCACCCCCATCTTGGGACAGTAGAGGTGCATGGATAACCTTTGCTTGGTCCTCTTAATACCAAGGATGCCAGTGTCATGATGCCCGCTCCCGGGGAGCCGGTTCAAGCCCTGGGTCCCCGAAAGCGGACATCCAGTCCCCAAGGAAAGACCCAGCAACCCCATGTAGGGGCCCTTTGGACAGTGTCCTGGCGCCTATGGCGCCAGGCTCATAAAAGACATCAGTCTGGCGCCATAGGCGCCAGGCTCATTATGGGAGTGCTTGGGTGCACTTACCTGATGCAGACCATGCTGCAGGATCCCGGCCTCCTTGAGGCCTGAAGGGAACTACTTTACCTGTGGGACTAATTTACCATCCGGGCGTGGTCGGGGAAGGTTACATACCTGATTGGAGGAAGGATACATACCTGGAACTTCTTCCAAGGGTATTTAAACCCCACCCGAACAGCCACACGTGCTTTGCGTTGTTCTGCATCTAGCAGCAGGATGCTCACTGTGTCTGCTCCTGCATCCTGACTTCTGCCACGCCTGCCAGCATCCTGGATCACCTGCAAAGGAAGAGAAGAACAGAACAGAAGAAGGAAAAGTACTTACCTGCTAAATCCGTATCCCGGAGACATTTCGCCGACAATCCTGAAAAGGAAGACTTTTATTTAAAAGCTCATTGTGACGATCGCTGCAGTGCCGCTTTCCACTCACCTTTACAGGGCGCCTCCATGGTCAGCAGCGACCATCCGGATTCGCAGTCACGCCTCAGCACCTAGGGAGAAAAAGGCAAGAACAAAAGGTGAGCGAGAGAAGGTAATAAGGAAAGCTAAATCTCCATGTTAAGACTTACCTGTTGATTCATTCCCTCTTCATTTCGGGTCTGCGCCGCATCCTGGCATTTCCGGACCCCGGCCCCAAAGGGGAAAAAGTAAATCAGCGTTAATGAACGAATGAAAAGACATTACCAAAAAAACGCTCATTAAAGACTTACCTGATTTCTACAAGGATTTCACCTCTCATCTCGGGTCTGTGCCTGTTCCCCGGCATTCCGTACCCCGGCCCCTATGGGGAAAAAGACACTAGCATTAGTACATTAATGCATGGACACAAGGGGAACCTCTTATCAAAAAACTTACCTGGAAGCCAAGCAAGTTTGGTTCTCACCAATCCGAAAATCCAGTGAAGTAACTGGATACCAACCCGCCCCTGCATCAGAAGCAGGATGGAGAGCTCGTCCTTCCAGACCCTAAGGTGATACGCTATGGGGAATCACAGAAGGGTTTCGAGGAGGGTGAGAGGGGAAAGTGGGAGGACGATTGTATTACCCCGCAGACAGTTAATCCCCTATTTTCGCCTACAGAAGGATACTTCTGCGAGCCAGACAAGCCAGATTTGGGGGCCCGGTCCAGACCGTCTTCCGAACCCTGCGCATCACCTTAGAAGAGGTCACAGCAGCACTAACCAGGCCAGCGTCTCTGTGGGACTCAGGTGAGCGTCACAGCCAGCAACGGGCACTTCATGCGCCAGCTGCAGGAGGAAGGGTCTTACAGCAAGGGGAACCACCAACCTCCTATGGTCTCCTTCTGTAGACTCTCTGGGCTCACTATACAGGAGTCCACCTTCCCAATAAATCCGATGCTTCCCTGGAGGTTCACCCTAAAGCTGGGAGCAGGCCTGTCTCCTTAGGCCCCCCAGAGATGTGCACTCACAATGGCCTTTACTGAATTCTTCCCTGTCAGGACCACCTTCTACTAACAAATCGTTTAGTTCAGGATGGTCATTGGGGTCAAACACTTCAGGCATCACCACCTCCTCGTCAGGTCCGGGCGATTGACCAACTACCTCCACCGCAGTGGTAGGTGAGTTAGGGGGAATATTTTCTTTCCCTCTTTTTGGTTTCTTGACTCTGTTAGCCTTGGGTTTCCCCTTTGGCTGGGGCAGGGCATTGGTCTTGGCCAATGCTGCCCTCGTTTGAGACCTTGTGCAGGGTCTGTCTGCAGTATCTCCCACAATCCCTAAAGCTCTGAGATCAATGCCCAACAAGACCTTTCCTGGGACACTCCTCTGAATGCTCACTGGAATCCTGACTGCTGTACCATTGATAGTAAGATTTACAGGTATTACTGGGAATATGAGAGGTGGGCCGTCAGCCAATTTAGTGGGAATCAGAGTAGCTCTGGAAACTTCCTCGGAGTCTACCAAGGTAGAATCCACTACAGTTTGACTGCACCCACTATCCCTAAGAGCTGGAGTATCTACTCCATTGATCAGCACACTGGGCCTCATTACACGGAAGGCTTTAAGGGTTAACGGTCACTGGTAATGCTACTGGTAACCGTTAACCCTTACCGCCTTACTACGAGGTCCCTTTGCGGGACCCGACCTTAACGGCTGGTGTAGACCAGCCGTTAAAGTAGGGACCCGCAAAGGGACCTTGGTGCTAGTTACGGTAATTGCGGTACCGTAATTAGCGCCTTCCCCATTCCCATTATGCCCTATGGGGCAAAAATGGGAATGGGGAAGGGCCATGGCGGCATGGGGAATTACCACCCCGCCAACCTCGGAATGAGGTGGTAATTCCCCATTCCGCCATGGCGGAATCAGTAAATTACCGGCATGAACCATGGTGCTAATAGCACCATGGTTTAGCACCTACCGTGTAATGAGGCCCCCTGTCTTTAAAGTAGTGCTTGGTGTTATCGGGAATCCTAGCATAAGCCTCTGCGACCTTAGGCTCCCAGGAACCCAGGGAAACTAAAACTATCTCAGCTTCTATCCCACTGGGGAAGGAGTCTGAGGAGAAGGATGCTCCAGTAATCTCTCCTTCCTCGTAAGAGGAGAAGGCCAGATTAGCAGAGTGGACCCCCAAGGTTTTGACCTTACATCTGGGATCCCCCTTCACGTGGTCAGTTGCTCCACAAGCAAAACAAAATCCATTGGGTCTGTTTACATAGGGAGGCTTATTATAACCAGATTTCGATTTCGGAGGCTGACCTCCACTACCCTGTGAGTTCTCTTGTGTCTTACCCTTATTTTTTCTTGTTGTGGTCCTTTTGGGAAGAAGATTTATCAGTTTCCCCACCGTCCTTATCTTTGGACTTTTTCCCTTCCTCCGGCTTACCAGGATGAGACTTGTCCTTATCGGACACTCAATGTGACACCCATAAATCTGCTGCAATGGCAAGCTTCTTAGGATCTATCTCCTTTGAATCTGCCAAATGCTGCTTAAGCTCAGGGGACAAAGATGCAAAAATAAATTCCAGCATGACAAAACTTATCATACCTTCACAGGTAGAAACTTTATAACCTTCGACCCAGCCAGTCAAGTTTTTTAAGGATTCAGTTACATAAGATACCCAAGTACCACCTTCTTTTTTGTTATACTCTCTGAATCTTTTTAAGTATTGGGCAGGAGTCTTTCCAAACCTTAAAATGAGAGTCTGCTTCAACATTGCAAAATCTGCTCACTCAGCTTTGACATTTCCATAATGGCACTGCAGCCAGAATGGGGCAGTCTGCTAAGTAACCAGGCAAATTTATCAGCATTGTCAACTTGTTGAACTTCACATGCATACTCAAATGTATTCAGCCAGTCCATAATGTCATTCTTTTCCTCAGATCTTTTGGAAACCTTGGATCCATTGGCAACTTGGAGCTTGGCCAGTTCCAACTGGTGATCCCTGTCTTTCTGTTTTTCTGACTGTTCGATCTTTAGCTTGGCCCTATTGAACTCAAGCTCTTCCTGGAGTTTGGCCATATTGAACTCAAGCTCCTTCTGCCTAAACAGCAGCTCTTGCTTCTTGAATTCAAGCATGGCTTCCCCAGCACTGGCAGAGGAAACATTGGACATTTCATCCTCCCTGTCCTCATGGTCGCTGTGGACCAGTGCAGCGGCAGAACTGTCAGTTCTACCAGTGAGAGCAGCCCCACCTCCTTCTGCACTGTCCTCTGAAGCTATAGCGCTAAGCTGAGCTTCTTGCCACGCCATAATTCTTTGGATCATTTCCGTTTTGGTGCCTTGAGTGGAGACACCTCTCTCAGCGCACATCTTTTTCAATGTTTCGGATTTAGAAGCATTTAAAGTTAACCAGGTACTTCTTTCCATACTGTTAGATAGGACTTTGACCTTTGAAAAGTTATACTATGACAATTCACTACGTGTCCTGTGAGGAATAACTTGAAATGCCTTAGCTCGTGCGCAACACTGGATACCTTCAGTCGTATCCCACCGCTGTACACCAATTTGTTAAGATGGATTTCTGAACTCTGACCTGGAGGGGCAGAGGTTCAGAAGGCCAGCCTAGTTTCTTGGAACAGGGTAACCTCTGGACAAGCCAGACCAATCAGGGTAGCGATGGTGGTGGTCAAGACTTATTGCATCATCACGACTTTGGCGGTAACCCTTAAATCTGGCGGTCGCGCTATTACCGCTGGATTTAAGGGTCCGCAAAATCAGGACTTTGGCGGATTTAGCCCCAGCTCTTGGTGGGAAATCCGCCGGCGGTAAGAGCGTGAATTTTCCCCATTGAGCCCAATGGGGAATGGGGCATTCCCGAATGGGCTCAATGGGGAATGAGGAATTACATTACCACCAAACTCGTGATCCGGCGCTATTAGCGCTGGGAGTTCGGCAGTAGGGCTAATACTGTCGGCGGTAATACCGCCGGCATTACCGCCAAAGTCGTGATCAGGCCCTAAGTCTCAAGAGGGGTGAGGGTGATGGAAATACCTCAATGAGCACATAAATTACTCAAGACAGGTGTTATATTAAAAATATAGACACATTTATTACAAGGCCTTTTAACATCGACCATAGCAAAGAATCACAATAATACTAAAGTAAACCAAACACATCACAATCAATACAATATATATACAAGACCGCGTGGTCTAAAGAGTTAGGAGCACATAATATGTAGACCACCTAGATGGGGAGGAAAACAGGCAGTACAAGTAATCATTAGACCCAGTTCGACATCCGAAATACACCTAACTAGGAGGAAGTCTGAGCCCTATGAAGAGAGGAGCCTTATGCTCAAAAGAACCTGCATGCACTGGTGCCACTGGACAAAAGAGGGCCTCTTCAAGGATATCAAGCAGTTCAGGAAGGTGAATGAAGCGATGCAGAACAAGTCCCCACTACTCAAGCAAGGCCTCCACTTGTGGGCAGAGGCAGGGTGAGAGTGCGTGATAGAGTCGCTATTTCGCAACAGCGGTAGAAAAGAAACAGGCTCCTGTGCGAGGTGCCATCGGTTGGGGTATGGACTACTCACTGGTCCCCGACACAGGCAGACCCAGACTTCTCCAGTTCAGTTCACGTTGCTGGCAGTGTCAGCTGCGATGGTCAGGACGTCTGGACACTGTGTAGATTCTCCATAGCAGGATGCAGGGTCGAGGGTGTCCCAAATGCACCGGTTGTTACCACAGCAGGGCAACACGGCAACCCCGTTTACTCTGGTCCGGCACACTCGTCTCACTTCAGACCTGGGAATGCCAAGTGTACAAATTCGGTGTGAGGGTGCTGTGGACGCAGAGCAAGCAGTAGACCAAGTTTCGAGGGCTTCCCCGAAACGGCGGCAGTGACAGAGCAAAGCATCCTGCGTAAGCTGGTCGGACCACTGGTTGGCCCAGGGAGACTTCCGAAGAGGCTTACTTGCAGGGTTTGATGAAGGTGCCGGTAATAGTTGAGCCCACTATTTCAATTGGTCGAAGCGCCTTCGCAGACCTTATAGGACGATGAGATGCAGAGGGGCCTCGCGGGACGACAGCAGTTCAGGGTGCCAAACCTTCAGCGGGTCACCAGCGGTTCCTCAACTCAGCTTCTTGTTGCAGGATACTTGGCTCATTATCCCTTGTTCGGGATGAACTCAGGAGATCGACCCGGTAGTGGTGTTTCCAGGCTCCTCTTATACAAAGTTCCCTTTGCGCCAAAATGGAGAGGACCCAATGGGAGATCTGCTCACAAACACTCACACCATATGTGGACCTATCACGGACCACGGTGGTCCCAGGCATTCAGGACACTCTAGACTCTCTGGCACCCAGGATGTGTATTTGGACCAGACATCCCAGCCTACATCCTGGAGGCACACTCAAGGCATGCAGAAGCCCACGAAAGCGTTGTGTTTCGCGGGAAAGTGCATGACCAAATAAGAACTGCCCCGGGTCAGCTCGCAGCTCGACCTGGGGGAAGGTGAAGGGGCAAGACGGTCAGCGGACAGGACAAAGAACCTCGTGGCATGGCCATTTTGGGAGCCAGGCCACCTATTCATGCCAAACGCGGTAAGCATGGATAGATGGCAAAAAAGGGTTCAAAACACAAGAGAAACGATAGCTGCCACCAGTCCCGTCCGTGACACACTTGCACAGTTCATAAAAAGTACACCGAGAGCTTCTAGGGCCTTTGGAATGACTAGAGACCCAAGAGCGCGGTAATGTAAGTTACGGTGCACTCTTGTTTCATGTTGCACACAAGCTGCAACATGAGGAAAGGACTAAGGGAAACGAAGTCTCCCAGTACTGACGGTCTTAAGGGCATGTCAGTTTCCCCATAAGAATTGAGCGAAAGCCCAGAGGAGTGCGGCGGAAGGCTGCACTTATCTGGCAAAGTCTAGATCAGGGTGTAAAACAACAGCAAAAAGTTTGGGGGTTGCCACGTGGAGGGAAAATTACATACAATTATGAAATCTTTCCTAACACAAGACGAAAGTGCAGAAGGTGAGGAGAGCTTGAACGAGTGAGTTAGAGCTGCCCTAGGGGACTGCTGCTTGACTCTCTGTCCAGAATCTGTTGTGTGGCCAAACGGTTGTGGTGGAGCCCTTTGCCCATTTTTCCTTACCCCCACTCCTTTTCTGTAAGCAGCCCATCCCCCAATTAAATCGGCTAGATGATCAGGACGCCAAGGCCAAATGCAAGATATGGAATTTCAATTGAATGGTTTTTGTATAGCACAGCATTCACCTGAGGGCATCTTGCCGCTCCCTACAGAGCAGTGAAAAATAGCCTAGAAAAGAAACATTTGCTTTATGAAAAACCAAACGAATGGGGGTATCTCTAATAGACAGAGGTAAACAATTTCAGAGTACAACCACTGCCACTGAGAACGAGCGGCCACCAATGCGGCTGTGCCTGACCGATGGAATGGTCAGCAAACAAGCGTTAGCCGACTGCAGAGCTCGGCTCGGGATGTGAGGTGAACATTTTGCCATGAGGTATTCCACCCCATGGCCATAGGAAGCTCGATGGACCAAGCAAAGGGCCTTTACCTGAATACATTTGGCAACTGGCAGCCAATGAAGTTTGCAAAGAACAGTGGAAATTTGACAGCCACGAGGCGTAGAGGTCACCAGTAGCACAGCAGCATTCTGGAAGACATCGCAGGTATATGAAGTATATAAGAAGGTTGTCCAAAGAGGACATAACCAGAGCAGAAATGACAGAGGCCCAAAGATGCTCCGGAGTATAGGGGATAAACCGGTGCAAAAGCCTCAGCTGAAAATGTCCCTAATGGCACACACAGCTGACTTGTGACTCAATGGACAAGGATGCAGAGAACTTAACCCCAAGGTCCTTAACCATTGAGACTGGCTTAGGGAAGGGGCCATGAGAGGTCGGCCAGAATGCTGGCATCCAAGAGAGACAGCAGACTGTGAGAAGAGGCAGGGGAACTTGCCCACTGAGCCATAGCAAGGAACATAACACAGTACCTGATTTTGGCTCTGGGGGTAAAACCCAGTAGTAATTTCAGCAGCACTTACAACAGTACGGGGTGTCCACTCCACCCCCTGCACAAAAAAAGAGTCCTTACATTGCCAGGAGCCCTGTCAAGATGCCCAGGGAGAGGCATTAGCTGCTGTGGACGATTGCCTTGGGGGGTATACCCAGTAATCAGGATGACTTCTCTGGCCCTCTCTCAGAAGGATGCTATGAAGCCATAAACAGGGAAGAACTGGCCACCCATGGATTCCCTCTGTTCACTATCGGGAAAACTGCCTGTGTGGCTATAGTTACTGTAACCACTAATGTCAAAGCACTGGCAATCTAAAAAGACTCTATGTCCCAAATGCCAGCTGCAACAGCCTGGACAATGTTCCCCTCGATCCCCTGCTGGCTCTATTTGTGTCTACTCTACATTGTTCATTTGACTGGATAACTATGGGATGGGAGAAATAGCAGTGATGGGTGATGCCATACCTTCCCCACTGATGGCTGCTGTAGGTGGGGGGGTTCCTGCCAATGGTTATTCCTGCCAATATCTGCTTGGTCCTCAAATCTTGGTCCTTGCTTGGCACTATCCGAGATTATTCTCTGCCTACTCTTGCATCATGGCCATCAGTCCAGGCGATGAAATTCAGAACATGCATCCATCTATTCTTACCAGCAGTACCGGGAGTGAGAATGCGCTGTCTATGGGCTCAGGGTCTAGCTGATTTCTCTGTCTCACTCCACTTAGAGCGCCCAAGCCAGTCAAACAAGGACCTCATCCAACCTCTGAACCCTTTGCCAAGGAGGAATCCACCACTCAGGGTTGTAACTGTGCGCAGGTGCTTTCTGAACTGGCAGAAATACAAAATATGTTATTAGTCTTGATAGAGGTCCAGGGCAGGGGAGGGGGTCTGCATGGGAAGTCCTCTTATGCTTTACCCATGCTTAGGGAACCCTGTCTCCCATCCTCAGAACCCACAACCAAGTCCACAACAAGTGGATTGATCTCACCAATCGAAAAGGTCAACAGTTAAATCCCCATGGGCAACAACCCCTGCAAACCTAATGCTAATATCCATAAGGTGAAGGCTCATCTTGAGAAAATGCAGCAGAACAAACCTGGCAAGGCTCCTACCACATATCCAATACCAAGTGCCCCGCAGGTCCATGAGCCATGTGCAATGAGATTATAATATCACAGTGTGAAGGACACTAGATCTTGCAGATACTGTCTTGGGGGGTGCAGGCCCAGGTATCCGGATCAGGGGGGCCAAGTAGAAACATCATAGTTTTACTCCATGGAGTTCCCACACTGCCCAACAACAAACGATAACCGAAAGACATTCTCTTCAATAAACATATACACCTGCTTCGCACAGTTTGGGGATGTGCTTTTGTCTCCAGGCAAGCTATAGTGGATTGCCATAGACTACTTGGTGATGGTAATAATCCCAAGACTCTGTAAAAATAGTCTTTTGGGACCAGAGAATGGCTATAAGTGTATTGGGGAGACTTGGGAGTAGTCGTAGGACTGCTAATGGTAGGTTTGTGATTAGTTCATCCCCCCACCAAGGGCCAGGGGATTCATCTGGAAGTACCCCATTTAATTATGTTTTATCTGGTGCAAACCTTACAGCCTTGGAGACTAGATTGATTGGAAATCAATGTGGTATTAGGTTTATGGAGCCCTGAAATGCACCTTGTCTGTAAATGGGGATTATTCTTTATGTTGGAACTGGCATGTTCTCACAGGCTTGTAGTTTTGTACATTTTTGTAAATTGCATTATGTGTTTGTGTTACGATGTACTTTGATGGTCTTACGGCTGAATAAAGTTTGTTACACACACAGATGTGGCTACACACCCAAATTCTCCAACTTAGTCCACAGATTAGTTCTATCAACTGTGTTGAATGTGGACGAGAAGTCCTCAAACAACATACATAATCGTAAATCATCTGTTGCTTTCGATTGCTCCAGGAGTGTGTTAACAACACAGATGTTCATATTTGTTGAGCATCCCCTCCTTAAGCCAGTCTGGAAGCTGCAGAGGATGTTTGCAGAATCGACCCACTTGTTGATTTCTTTGAATAGCACAGAACAAGAGATCTTACTAGAAACATCCGTAAGTGCCAACAGTCGATAATTTGATGGTAAATCTCGTATGCCTTTCTTGTGGCAGGGATAAGATGGGATGACTCTGGGATATGACCACTAGATGTTATCTTTTCAAACAGAGTCTTTAAAATGTCAGCCCAGATTATTGGATTTGATTTTAGTATAAGATTACAGATAGGATCAGGTCCTGGTGCTCTAAACGATTTACCTTTCTTGATTATATTGACCATCCAAAACAAATTCAATTTCTATGGAGGATTGTGTATCTATATCACAAGTTTTTTTCTGAAAATGCCCCATTTAGATATTCTTTCCATGTAGCTTTTTTAATGCAGCACATAAGTTAATTATTGTCCTTCTCCACATATGCCCTAAAGTATGTCCATAATCTCTTGCTGTCTCCTCGAGCCAATATCTTAAACATATTTTGATAGACATACTATACCTCTTTAGCCAATTTGTATCGCTATTTTTCATCGTAAATTTCATCATCTTTTATTTTTGTAAAGCTTAATATCAGATGTATTTATATTACGAACTTCCTATCACGTCCTCTTTTTTTCTAAACAGATAACTTTAGCATACGGTCTCCCTATTTTCTGTACTTCTTTAATGAATTGGCAATTGCCCATAGGCAATCTCCATGTAGCTTATTGACCCACTTTATCAACAGCAGCTTATTGTTAGCTTCAATTTGAATTTCAATCTCATTGTCCAAACACTCTTTAGAATTCAGCTTATTTGCTACTAATATGGCTAAACCGCCAAAAGGACAAGCTTTTTCTCCCCTAGAGGCATATCTAAGATATCCTGTGAACCCATTGAAATGTGCATTACCTAATAACCATGTCTCCTGCAGTGCAATACCAGTCCATGCATGAGCCACAGATCTAGATAAATGTGCATGGCCCGGGTATTTCAAGATTTAATCGCTATGCTAGATCAGGATTTCATCATGATTGGGGGTAGAAAAAAGCAAAGCCATTCCCAGTGGCCTTTTCTATCTGGATCACAGCCCTGTGGTGATGGTTGAGTTTCTTATACTTTATAAATCTTCCCCTCCTTCAGATTTACATACTTCCTTGCATTTTGCTGATTATTTTTAGGGCAATTTGAGTTCGGCAATCTAACTAGTAAGCTGATTTGAGGAGGGGTTCTGAATGAGCCCTTATTAGCCTTACTACATCTGTCAAGCAACAATGAACCCTAATTACGTAGGTAGGCCAAGGAAACAATTGCTCAACAAAGGAGAAGTCACTACTTTTAGTGGCAAAAGATTTTCAAAAATGTGTAGTAACGCTCCTATTTATACATTGCAATAGTGAACTCTGTGAGGGAAAGAGCAGTAGCCGACTGTACCAACAATGTCCTTGTCATATTTGTATAATTTTTACATGTATTAACAGTCGTAACAATTTCATTTTTCTGTTTTTGCTTAGTTCTAATGAAATGCCCACTGGGAATATTTTTTTTAAAAAATGAGTTTAAAGTACGACATTCGTTAATTAAAACCTTATACACTATAACATATACAAATACAAATCAATTATACACATACATTACAGAATCACAGTAATTAAAACATATATTTCATAGTCATAACATTCATATGAGTTATCCAACAACTTGTGTAAAACAGGGCAAGTAGATGATTCTTTCTGATCATTCTTTCTGATAATTACCAACTGATACCTGATGATACTTCCAGTGAAAATAACACCTAATTACATATTAAAACAATGAATGTTGTCAATCAAAACAAATACAAAATTGCTCTCTTCCATATATAAAATGCCACCCAAATATATACCATAATTTCCCCCTCGTAAATGGTCGACAAAAACTGGTCAGAAGATATCATATTAAACTCACTCACCAATTCACCATATCCTTTAAAATACCGTTCATATAGTTGAGTGCATTGAGTGAGTATATGTCTAATGGTTTCTATCTCAATATTACAATGCCTACACCATCTTTTTCCCCAGGGATCTTTGTCCAAGTCCCTTAATGTTCTTTACAAGGGGGAATATTAAAACGGAGGTGCATGATGAATCTTACAATCTCTCTGTTTCCTGTTTTTAACAAGTAGTTTCTCGGTGTAGCAACTTTTAGCCCCTGTAGGGCATAGCCTCCATATCGTTTCTAAGTATAGAGGTAAGACTGGTTTTTACACAGGTCCCAGATTTTTGCTTTTTCCTTAAGAGATTTGAGTAACAAAGTAACCTCTTTATTCTCAGTTGGCATACTCAAACCAATTTCTTTAAGGAAGGACAGTACAGTGTCTTTTAGACTTTCCATATAGGTATTCATTTTGTTCTTTCCCATTCCATTTTTCCAATAAGTCTCATTAAGCTCTCTTCTTACCCTTCCCACATCATAATCCTGAAATACAGTTTGCAAAAATGTATTTTCCACAAGGTCTCCAACAAGGTTAAACCCAGTTCACACCTTATCGCTTCTATCGGTGTGGCCCCGGAGAGGCCTAACAGTGGTCTCCATAACTTGCCCTCTAATTTCCCTAGGTTAGTCAAACATTTTCTCTCCACTGTTTCCAGTGCATAACATACCCCAGGTATGATGCAGCTTGTATACACCTCCAAATATCCTTCAATGGAATAACCACCTCTACCTGTCATATACGGCCGTACAACATTCCACTTCTTTGTTGCTTTGGATTCCACTACTTCATGGAAATAAGTCTTACCGGGGTTATTCATAATTGGGATACCCAAATAGGGATAGATATCCACCACTTCCAAAGTAACAGAAATTATATGCCAGTTAACAATCTTTTTATCTCCACTCCTTTTGGCTCCCCCAAATACCATAACCTTTGTTTTATTGATATTGACATTTTCAGTAGAGATACATCTCATTCAGCATTCTTTGTAGTCCCACAGGTGTTTTATCTAACAAAATAGTATCATCTGCTTACATTAGACCATAAATAGCCCTACCTCCTACTTTAGGTGGAAAATTCTTAATAGTAGCGTACCTTTCCCATAAATCGGACACATACAAGTTGCATAACACTGGTGATGTCATGCACCCCTGCTTAAGGCCTTGGTTTGTTCTAATAACTGGTGATATATTTCCCCCCTTACCCAAACTAAGCACAACCATTGTGCCCCTATACATTTCTTCCAAAAAATTGAACATTTTTGGACAAAGTTTGCTATCTCTCAATTTTTTCCAAAGAAGATCCCTATAAACACTGTTAAATGCTTTGCAGTAGCCAATGTAACATGCATACAACCTTGATCCTCTGTTATCCATGGTATCTGAAATAATGTAATTTAGCATAGTCAGGTTATCCAGAGTGCTATAGTCTTTTTGGAACCCCATTTGTACGATGGGCAAAATGCCCTCTGTTTTGCTCCATTTATTTATACTGTTAACAAGCAGGGAGCAGAAAATCTTATAACTGCTGTCAGCCACTGCCAATAGTCGGTAGTCTATTTCTGTCCTCTTTTTTTAATTTGGACAACTACCACTTTCCTCCAGCTTTCCGAGACTAGAACCTTTTCCCAAATCCCAGAAAAAAGTTGGAAAAGTAGCAATGCCCATTTCATAGGTTGTGTTTAATAACTAAATTGGCCAGGCCATCGGGTCCAGGAGCTCGAGATGAATTCATTTGTTTTAATGATTTTGAGTATATCTGAGAATTCATGAAGAGAATTATGTTTCCCCTATTCCCAACTACTATTATTTGGGTCCTCTATTCTTTTGTCTACAAAAAATGCTTAGAAATATATTGCACCCAGGTTTCCTGTCCCACATCATTATTTTCACTAATTCCTTCTTCCAGTAAAAATTGGCGACACAGACACCAAAATGTTTTGGGGTCGTGAGTTTTGCAGAGTTGCCGAGCACAACAATGCTCCTACAATTAGTATTATTGATGCTGTGCTTATGTGCCCTGAGCCACGTTTTATATCTTGTCATGATATTTCTGGTATGTCCTCTTTTCTCCTCATCACTTACCACTTGCATCACTTTGAGCATCTTAATATCCTTCTTCGCCTCTCTTTTTCTTTCTTGGATCTGGTGGTCAAATTTATTTATATGGGCTTTCTCCTGTTTATTTTTAACATGCATTTTACAGTTCTCTCTTTGGATCAAGCCCAGTAAATAACCAATTTCCAATAACCTCAGATCCATTGAGCATCATCTCATGGCCATCTAATGGGATTACGTCTTTTAGTCTATCGAATTTCTCTAAATTCTTCTCAAACCATATGATCCTATTCCCACCGACGGAGGTGTGTTTGCTCATTTTTTTCCCCTCTTCCAAACTTCGTTATGGAGTTTTAACAAACGTTCCCTTCATTGCCTTATGGTCACTATGCATGGTGACTATATGCTCAAAGGAGCTCATGGAGTTTCCTAATCTTTTACTCACATAAAGGTAGTCAAGGCGGTAGCCAACCTTTCCATTAGTCCATGTATTCCCTTTTAGAGCCCTGTCTTCTGGATCGAGATAATCCAAATCCCAATTAAATAGCAGCTTCAGCAAGCAGGTTCTATTTATTATTAGTGGTGCTTCCTATCTAGCCCACTTATCCCCATCTCAACCGACATGGTGACGAAAGAATCAACCCATTAATCCGTCCATCTATTCATTTCCATCGTGGCAACATCACAATATGCATTAAAATTGCCTACTATACATATGTCTGAATTCTGAGACTACAATAATCATCCTTCAATGGTGTTATTTATAATATCACCTATATCAGTCATATTTTTTCCACCAGGCTTGAGTAGATGTTGATGAGAAGCATCACCCCAAAAGGGCTCAGATTGTCAATGATTACACACATAACAAAGGGAGATTTCCCAAACATATAAAATACCCTACAGCGGATGTGATTTTTCACCCACATACATAGACCTCCACCAGGGCGACCTTTCTCCCCTCTAATGGCAGCTTTATTCCATATGTTATAGCCCTGCAGTAACATTTCACCACATACCCAGATTTCTTGGAGGGCAAATATATCACTATCCATCAATAGTAATATTGGGAATAATAGCAGCTTTAGATGTATCTAATGATGTTTCAGCAGTCTTCTAAAGGTTCTTTTTCTGCTAACCCTGTATTTATTTTGGGTTCTTTTGAGCCAATGAACCAGTTAGTTAAATTTCCCATTGTGTTAGCTTCTCTTTTAGCTCTCCTCATGGGTTTTTTCCTTGCTCTTTTAGTGGAAGACTGGATTTCTTAGGCTCTTCTATCGTTATTTGATCCTTATTTTCCACCATTCCCTGTGACTTCATTACTGCGTTAGCCTTATCATTCTTTACTCTTTGTTTTTTCCCTTCTAGATAGAGGGATAAGAAAACTGCTTACAAGAATGTACACTTTTGTTGATTCTAGAATCTCATCATGGTTCACCTGTGAGACTGTTTTAGGTATAACAATATTAGTGGCAGAAACAGCATAAAACAGGGGAGACTAGATTTTTGTTGTGATTGCATAGCCAAACATTCAGAATGCTTTTGGACATGGCCAAATATATTGTGAGTCAATATGAACAAGATTTTCAAAGCAAAGCTTGTAACCAGGTTACGTGCATCAAGTTCTTTAAGTATTTTATTAATCATTTTATCTGTAATCGCATGGTTGCCGACAACCTCTGTAAAGTCCAACAATTCATTTGATGTTTTAGGGGTTTCGTCAGCAAGTCCGGTTAATCGCAGTGAGAAAAGAAAGTCTAACTGACGGCATTGATTATCCTCAAGGACTGTCTTTTCATTGGTATTTACAACATTTTCAGGAGGAGCCTGATCGGCTTCAAAATTAACAATTACACCCAGAGCAGAATAGCACAAATTCAATAGGGAATATTTGTTATCATAATTCAGATGTAGTACATGCCACAGCACTATTAAGATTTTCACCTTTTTCCTCTATGAACATCAATTGTGGTAATCGGCCCTCTAAAAAAATCAGTTATTTTATCCATTTTAGACCGTTTTGGATGCAATGTATTTTCAGGGCATGAGCTAGAATTGGCTCAGCACATAATAATGTCGTATTGGCTTTTCCAGTATTAACTGCACCCTTCTTTTCCTGATTTTTCCAGTCATTTTCAAAAGAAAAAATCAAAGAGATGATTTGTGCCCAGCAAAAAAAAAATCCTAACGTGTGTGTTTTTTTCCCAATATACAAACACAGTTGTTAAGGCAGTAGGACATACAAACAGACCTTTATAAACAAATGATACACCAATTCAATAGTAGCAAGGAGAATGGAGCAAAGCCGACCCCTGTATTTGACTAGTAGCCTCGTTGAAGCAGTTTGAAGATCCAGAAAAAATCACCACTCACTGCCTTCTCAAGCAGCACAAAGGTCAAACAGACCAACAGTCACTGCTTTAATTACACTAATAAATAAGCAGCTCAAAAGATCAAACAGAGCCACCATCAATGCAAAATGTAATTTACTCGATCCACTAGATGGTAGCAGGGATACACAATATGGTTAGCCACTTATAGAAAGTGGGACAGGCACGAAGCACACGGGGCAGGGCTTGAATCTCTGAGCCTCAGAATCACTGCCCCACGCTGAAAACTAATCACGGAATGGAAGACTTGGTGACATCCCCCCACTGCTGCCGGCACTTGAAGCAGAGGAGCAAGAAACAGAGCAGAAGAACGGGAACATTGCAGCCAGCATCCCGCAGTCAATGAGATTAGAGGAAAGGTACTAAGGCGTACTGGAGTTGTGTCAAGCCACACTGCAACACGGACATCTGCACTTATTTGCATAAATAACATCTTGTTTCTGATAAGAAGTGCCTGGTCAATAAAAGTATAGATGTCGTATTCAGAGTATCTGGTCTGCAAGGCAAAGATAAAACATAAGGCTGATTCAAACTGTCATATGCCCTCATTTCTGTGGGAAGGAAATACATATGTTCGTCTTAATTCTGCATACATCAGAGGAATAGCATAAAATGTTGTAAATGTTCTGCCAAATGTCAATAACACAAACACTTGCAGTCAGACTCTTGATTTTTGGCCCAGAGACAATTTGATACTGCCAGTGGTGATGTGTTTGTTCTGAGATTCATAAGGAGTTTGGACATCCAGCCCAGGTAATTGCTGTGTCGTAAATACTTTAAGTCATAGAGATAGAATTTAACTGTTGGTTTTTGGAGACGTGCAATTTCTTTATGCTTATTCTTAATCTGCATGAGTCGTTTCCGTATCTGACATACTCTTGGTTAGACATCAGCCTAGGTAAATGCTTTAAGCAAGGAAAAGTCCAACTTATATAGCTCCTTTTTTTAATATAGACAAGGCAGGGGCCACTTTGGCAGTTGTCAGATAGCTAGAACGTCTCATAACACAAGTTCGGTGAGCTGTACATGTTTGTAGTCCCAAAGGCGGGTCCAACATAAAAGTGGACTTACTGCAAACATGTCTGTGATGTAAATGAGATTCATTTCACTCAGTAAAACACCCATTATCATATGGAGTAAATCATTGTCCTTAATCTGTAATGAATGGGGCTCATAGTGACCCCAGAATGTGGCACCTTAAATAGCACTTGAAAAAGATGTGCCGTGTAAATGCGGATTGTGCATTTTGCAGGTATGACACTAATTTTCCTCACACCATTGATAAGAGCCGAATACATCCAAGCCAATTTTGAATCTTGGTGTTTAATTTGAGATGACCACTTTAGGTCCTGACTTATAGTTACACCAGGATAAGCAAAGGAGGTTACCCATTCCAATTTTCCACCATTAACCATCACACGACACAATGGTAATGTGTGCTTACACACACATAGACCTTTCTGATATGGCTGCATTTAATTTAACATCTCTTACAATGATATACACATTGTAACCATTCACACAAATGTGCAGGACTCTGTGTGTCCTAGCAATTAACCACATCATCGGCATAAGAAAGGGCACAAATCATAAGCCCCCTCCTCCATTTTGTAATATGCAGGGTTAATGTACTTACTTTATAAGTAGGGAATTAACATACACATTAAAAATGTAATGGGGCCAGCGCACAGCCCTGTTTTACCCCAGTGAGTGTAGGAAATATGGAAAAGCTCCTCTCTGACTAACGTGTACTCTGGCAGATCAACCTCTATGCATTTCAATTAGAGGCAAAAGAAGTGAAGGAGGCATTACCATGCCTTGTAGAATAAACCGCAGCTTATCATGGCTGACACAGTCAGATGCAAAAGAGAGTTCCATGAAACCCAAGGTGATTCCTGAATTATAGTCATGTACATAGTTGTCAATGAACAATTTAGGATTAGGAACTTGGTCCATGTTCACCTTCCTTCATAAAAAAACATATTGGAGATGTGAGAGACCATAGTGCTCCTTTGCCAAATCAAATATCTTACAGTTTCGTTGAGGTATCAATAAGAGAAATTGGATGATAGCAGATCACAATGATCTCCATGTTTGAAGAATTGAACTCATATTTCTCACTTGCAGGTAGTGGGGAAAGATCACATGGTTAGCAATGCATGACACATTGCAGTTAACAGGTTTGTTTGGATCTTTATCTGGACTTGCAGCTTTCCTTTATTTAGAGTGACTAGTCTATTGCCTCAGTCAGGGAGCAGTCCAGGCAATCTTCCTCCATGGGTCTTGATCTTAACACAGGGACTTTCTGTAAATCAGAGTCCAATTTAGTTGTATTCGCCTCTTATTTTGAAATGTGACATAGTAATCTATGTGTTTCTCTTGCCCAAAAACTGCTGTTGGAGCCGTTGGAACTGATAAAGAGTTCATGCATTTAATAATAACCTTCCGAAACTCCTTGGGATTGGAAAATAGAGCTGGTATTGCTTTAGCTCTGATACATTCCAAGATCAAGGATTGTAATAATCTGCTTGATGCTGCCTCCATTGGTAACATTAACAAATTAAAGGTCACCCAGAACGGTGCAGTTAGGGTGGTCTGGGGTCTTAAAAACAACAACATGTGACTACAGCCAGGCGGTATCTCCATTGGCTGCTGCTAAAACATCGCATTCACCTTAAAGTATGCACATTTGCTTACAAATGCCTTCATGGGCTGGCACCTATCTACCTCTCAGACTGACTCAGAGCTGTTCCTGCTCAGAGTACATTAGGGTCCAATGAACAGTTCCCCAACTTAAATTGAAGAAATAAGGTGGGATTCGCTTTGACTTCTTAGCCCCACATAATTGGAATGAGCTTCCTCTCACTCTTCTATTAATCCCTTGCTTAGCTCCTTTTAGGAAGACGGCAAACACTCTCATCTTTAAGAGAGTGGTTGACTAGCTCCTTTTTTCTACACTTTTATGCCTGTCCTCATTGTCAGTAATTGTGTGTATTGTCTGTCTGTACTAATTATGTGACCTGAGGCCCCTGGGCATAATGGAGTGGTATACATCGCAAAGTAAAGTAGTGAGGGCAGCCTGTTCTTAAATGGATCATCGCTCTCACTGTAATTCTACTTTGCTTTAATTTTGGCATTGTTATAGTTCTGTTATCTGGGATTTATACTGACTAGTTTTTGTTTTTTAAAAGACGTGTCAATTTAGCAAGCCTACAGCTTTTGTCAAACCAAGTCTCACTTTTGACACAAGGACCATTGACCTGGCTAGATAAGAGGGGAAGTAAAAGAAAGGGATGCTTTATTCAATATACTCTGTAAACCAAACAATATTATTTCTGGTGGGGGTGCCACATACAATACATATTCTATGTCCTTCAATGAATTTTAAATAATGTGGGACAATGATGAGTTATGTTCAATCAGTTCCTACTGCAATGGGTAGTCTTTTAAAGCTTGACCTGTGACTTTTTCTACCTTAGACTAAGCAACCACTTCTACTAGGAAATAGTCAATAGTCTGGATCTTGTATCACAGTAGGATGGTCTAAGCCAAGTTCCAGCATGCTAGAGCAAACATTTCTACTCACTAGATTTGATTTATTGTCTATCATAACTTAGAGCGGGACCCCACATGCTAGATTCTCCTCTTTGTCCACATTTTGTTCTAGTGAACAGTCTCCTACATTTAAATTAAAATCCCAAGCCTCACAGTCTGTGGCTTTATATTAAAATCTAGACAAGCTATTTTCCTGGATCTTAGCGCATCCATGACATTAGTCAGAGGCTCCCCCAGCTCGAAGCCATGGTGAGAATTAGAGAAATTAGTTACATGCCAGCAGTACCTGCCCTTTATAAACATGTTAACTAATAGCATAGTTAGAGAAGAGCTTAAAGTGCCCAAAATTATACTTTCCATATTTAGACTCACGTATTCTGCTAGACCACCACCGTCCCTGCCTTTTCTATTAGTTATCACATTAATGGAAAATGCAAATTCAGGCAATAGTGGTGGAGCAATCTATCATGTTCCTGGAACAAAATTACATAAAGTATACAAAAATGTACCAAGTCCTGCTCAATTATCTTTTTCATCATGCTTGCTGCATTTCGGGACAATAATTTGAAGGAGGGGTCACGTCCAGTTTCTAGACATGCATTTGGTGTATGTGGGAAATGCAACCATAGACCTTCAACGTTGTCCGTTTTGATAGATCTGAACACCCCCTGACCCCCACCTCTCTGTCCCCCTTCGTTGTCTACAGGGCCTCCAACGAGGTTTGCATCCAAGATTTGCTCTGAGGCCTGCAACGTCTCATCCACATTAGCATCTGCCACGTATGAGCTTACTGCTTTGAAGCCATATTTCAGCAGGTCTGACATTTCAGGGGTACCCATCGTCATGCATGTGACAGAACTTGGCATGCTTGTGCAGATACTTTTCAAACCCTGCTTCTGTTACAATATTTCTCTTACACCAAAGTCTTACAGTACATATACCCCACGGAACCCGCAGGCATGTTCACACTGGCCTGGGCCTTAGAATGATGGATTGGGCATTACACAAGCCGATTCCATCCTCCTCAGGCCCAGGTCAGTGTGAACATGCCCAAAGGTCGCACATGTCCAGAAATGCATTCCACACCCGGAGAGTTTGCAGAAATGAATTCTCAATTGAAAAGTCAGCCGCCACTTGGCACTGACTAGCCAGGTCTGCACTTGTAGCCGTGCTCACTCTCACCATATTCCAAAATTGCTTTTAACCTTTAATGTATTTTCCATGGATTGCCCTATACTGTCCTTGCTCACTTTACTGTGGCCTATACTGTCCTTGCTCACTTTACTTTCCCTCCTGTTTCACTCGTTTTCTGTAAACAATACAATGTTGGAAGAAGTCAATGGAACAGTGCATGTTGCCATTGTTTTACCAGGTGCTGGGGCCAATGATAATCTGCTGCTCATTGACATTAGAGCTTATGTGCACGAGATGATTTGTGGGCAGGTGCCCCGCACAGACATTTGCTACTTTTGATTGTCATCTAGCAATGCATACGAGGTCACAAGGAATAAGTTAAGTAGCCCCGATTCTCTTGACTTCCCCCCTTAAGTGCCAAGGACGAGTATGCTTGTCCTTTTTGCATATACTTCGACAGGAATGATTAACACAACACCTATGCACGTATTGCGGCCGCCAGTCATTCAGAGTAATACCAGTGTTTAAACTTTTTTTTTTTTTTATAGGCATCAATAAAATCACAAGTGATTTTAAAGCCAAGCCTGCACATCTGCTAATGCAATCAGGGTCAAAGCAAAGGGGGCACATTGGGACTTTTGGCTACTTTAAATTATAGAAAGGATTTCAAGCAGCTTTTAAGCATATTAGCAAAAGAACGTTCTGATGTACTGCCACTTGTGGGAAGAACACATTTTAAACATGAATACATTTATCTTGTTTTGAAGTGGAACTTCATGGTCTGCCAAATGGCTAACACCTAACACCAATTACTTTTATTATGAATATTAATAGCCCTTCATTATGCACTGCTGATATGAGCATTTGTTTTCTCAGAAATGTTACCAAAGGCATGCATTTTCCACTGCGCTGGGAGGTCCAGGGCACGAATGTATACCGCCTCAGGAAAATTACCATGTTGATGCCCCTGCCCATTGCAATATTGCTGGACTTGATGCCTGTAAGGGCATAGGGCTGTCAGATGGTGTTTACAGGGACAATGAGATGTACTGTGGGAGTCAGTATTGTGAGGCTGCTCTCTTGGAAGTGGGTAGTTTGTATTGTGAGCAGAGACATCATGAAAGTGTGTTGTAAAATGCTCCCGTGTAATGTCGGTGACTTTGCATCCTTTGGATATTGTGTGTTACCGCACTGAACTGGTTACAAAGTGTGTGACGTTTAACCCACATTTATGGTACAAAATATGTTGTAAAATTGCAACATTTCAAGCCACTATTTAAAAAAAAAAAAAAGTGAACATTGTAAAGGGCAGATGTGGTTCTTTCGGCCATTGAGTGCTCAATATGTGGCAGAACATTGAGGCGCAATGTGCCATTCCTTTCTTGTGAAGGAGGAGACATTCTGTGACAGGCTTATGTGTTATGTAAGCATGCAGTAATATTAAGTTGTGCAGATGTAATGGATGGTAAAGACAAATTTATTCTAGACAATTGCTAGCCATTCAGGCTTAACACAATGAGACAAACATTAGATAGAATATCAGGCAAAACGCAGTTAGTCAAACTTTGTGTTATGGTGTCAGCCTTATGAGCTATGCAGATGTTTTGGATGCTAGACAAATTCCTTCTGGAAAATTGCTAGTCTAAACACTACAAGGCAATATCATAGTTGGAATTTCAGGCAAAAAGACAGTCAATCTAGCGTTGTCATGGGGTCAGTAGTATAGTGAGCTATACAGATGCAGTGGATACTAAAACACAAAGATTCATTCTTGATAATTGTTAGTCATGCAGCAGTGGATCAGTCAAAGATTTTTAGCTGGGATTTCAGACAAACAAGAGACACTCTAGCTATGTGTTATGGGATCAGCATTACAATTAAAATGCCAATTGCAATGTATTGTGTAGGCTAGCACAATGATTCTATACATGTTAGTGGTATGTGTTCAGGGGGCGATATTATAGTACCTAATGAGTGCAAAAAAATGTATAAGTAAGATATACAGGCAAACAACACAGTAAGCCAGACCATTGTGTGTGCCAGATGTAGGCTGATGTGTAATGAGCCATCCACATGTATGACTAGCATATGACATATTCTAGCTGAGTGCTAAGGTATTAAGGCATAGCTATCCGGATCCAAACATCTTTACTGGTACAGATGCATACAGAGACTAGATTAAGACAAGTTATGTGCTAGGAATGTGGGGACACTTTTATTTCAGTTATTTTTTTTAAAATGTTTTTTTATTGGCAGAGGTTAACAGCAAACACATACATCAGAGCAAAGGCACAGTCGCATGTGTACAGGCCAGGGTTCATACAAAGCAAGGTAATATATTTCCAATGGTGGGACACTAGCACAACTAGGATTATTCATGCGGTATCATAGGTGAAGACGTTACAGATGCATTGTCAGCTTGGTTGGGGAGGTAACTGTGGAAGGCAGACCATACATTCTTAGGGGGGAGTGTACCGGACGAGTATTAATATATTCCTCCTCGCAGGTCCAAGACCAAGTGAGCGCATTAAGCCATTTCTGGAAAGTTGGAGGAGCCATGCTCTTCCAGCTCTGGAGTAGATATTGTTTGGCCACCATGCAGCCTATATTCAGAAATATGGCCATCATCCTGGTATCATCTGTGCTCCATATCCCAAACATTACCCCCAGTGGATTGGGATCAACCGCAGCACCGATAATGTCTGCGAGGGCTCTCAGGATCTCGTCCCAGAAGCTCTCCAGTTTCCCACACGTCCAGAACATATATCGGCCTCCTTTGTTAGACATCGAGCACAGATGTATACAGTATTCCGAGTAAACCTAGCAATTGAATGAGGCGTGTAGTACAGCATATTCAGTAGTTTATATTGCATGCATCTAAACCGAAAGTTAAGGGATAACCTGTTAGTGTGTGAGCATATTTTCTTCCATAGCCCGTCTGAGATCTCGAGGCCCAGTTCATCCACCCATGCATTACGTGCTTTAGGGGCCTTTGCTAGTAGCATTTTGTATAGAGAGGATACTACCCCATGGACACCACTCGAGTTGGCAATGTAGGTGATCTCTGGGTTGTCAGGAGGTTCGTCCGGGCAGGAGGGCCACATGGCACGGAAGGCTGTACGGAGCCTATAATACTGTAACATCTCCAGTGCCGATCCAGAGTGTCCCTGCTGCCATGTCTGAGGGGTAATACATTTCCCATCAGGGAACAGTATCCCAGAGCCAGCCAGTATTGAGCTAGGAGTTTATCGTGTGTGGGTTCAATCCTGGGAAATCCCCAAATAGGAATCCATTTGTAATAAGGGGGAGATTCCCTTGTTGGACTTACTAGTCAGTGAAATGCTTGCAGAGTGGTCGCCAATGGATCAGATGGGGACTCAGCCTTATTATCACGACAGAATATTAGCGTCATAATGTTTACCTCAGCCGCTGCAAGCGTTTCTAGCTTAACATGAGGCGGAGTGGTCGGACTCAGGTACCAGTACGTGGCATATTGGGCTTCAGCAGCAGTCCAGTATAGGATTAGGTTGAGGGCGGTGAATCCCCCTCTCTCATATGATAGGGTCATATCTGCCCATTTTTTGTGAACCGCACTAACATGCCACAGGAACTGTGCACACAACTTGTGTAGCCTCTCAAAGTATTGTTTCCCCTGCCAGACAGGTATGTTCCCAAAAATATAAAGTAGTTTAAAAACACATATTATTTTAACCAGGGGGAGTTTTCTGGCCAATGATAATGGGAGAGAGCACCACCTCATAATTTTTGCATCAGCCTGTTGTGCGGTGGCGGTGTAGTTCCCAGCAGTAGGGTCGATTTGGATAGGGTCACCTGAACTCCCAAATACCTTATTCCCCCAAGGGACCAGCGGAGGGGGTACTCCGGCACAGGCTGCTTGGTTGTATTGGTGAGAGGAAATATCTCCGACTTGGAGTAGTTAATCGTGAAGCCCGAGAAGGTGCCAATACGGGTCACATCTCGTAAGATCGTATCCAGATTGTTCGCAGGGTTTCTAATATGCAATAACACGTCGTTGGCATATAGGGATATTATTTATGGAGTTTCTTTCAGGCGTATTCCCCTAAGGCATGACACGCTCTGATGTAGTCTGCCATTGGTTCAATGATCAATGCAAAGAGAATCGAGGAGAACAGGCAGCCTTGCCGGGTACCCCTGAAAAGTGTAAATAATGGGGCAGTATACAACAATTTGATTTACCTTCTGGGCATCCAACGTTACTGTCACTGCATCTGAGTCTTGGTCAATTCTAGACATAACATTGAAAAGCCGTCTTATATTATGGGAAGTCGATATCCTAGGTACGAAGCCGGCCTGATCACCATGCACCCGATGTGTCATAATTGGGAGAAATTGGTTTGCTATTATGTTTGTGAATATTTTGGTGTCAATATTCATAAGTGATAAGGGCCTCTATGAACCACACTCATCACCAGGTTTATCGGGCTAATACAGTTATAACAGCGTTTCGCATGGAGGGAGGGAGGATAGACTTCTGAAGTGATTCGGTCCAGACCTCCAATAGTCTGGGAGCAAGTATCCCTACATGCTCCTGGTAGAATTCGGAGGTGAGACCGTCTGTCCCGGGGGCCTTACCCTTCGGGAGGTCTGTGATGGGCTTAACGATTTCGTCCAGTGTGATCGGGGAGTCGAGTTGTTCCTTGGTTGCTTAGGAGATATATGTCATGGGGATCTGATCAAGCAGGTCTCGTACATGTTGTATGCTATGTTCTTGGGGTAATGCATAGAGGTTTGCATAAAACTCAGTAAAGACCTCCAGAATCCGCTGATCTGACCAATGCGGGACACACTGCTCATATTTAACGCACTCAATTTGGACCTGACCCCATTCCCCTCTAATCAGTCTAGCCAGTGTTTTCCCTGGTCTTTCACCTTCCCCATATTTCCTAGCAGCCTGTGGATGACTGAAATAGTGAATTTCTCGCAATGCGTGTGATTAAAGACTTCAATTTCTTCCTTTATCTGTGCAAGTTTGGCAGGGTTGGCTGCTGTCACGCATTCTAGCTCCAATCCCCGCAGCTTTGATTCAGAACGATTTAGGTTGTTTCGTATCTCTTTTAGTACACCCGCTGCCCTTGAGATGGAAATTCCCCTGATATATACTTTGAAGGCTTCCCAATGGACATCGGCTGTTGTGGCGTTTTGCATGTTACATTTGAAGCAGGTCTCGATATACACCAAAATATCAGATTTAAACACTATATCCAGAAGAGCAGCTGATTTTAAGCACCATGAGCTACAGGCCGGTGGAGACGATGCCAGCTCCAGAGACACGGTAACTGGGGCATGGTCGGACAGTGTGTGGGTGAGTATCTGGGCATCTGTAACCTTGCCTATTAATTCACCAGAGACAAGAAAGAGGTTGATTCTGGAAGAGCTGTCATGCAGTGATGAGTAAAATGTGTATTCTCGGAGGTGGGGTGTTAAGGACCCTCCAAAAGTCTCGGATACCAAGTGCTGTACTGTCTATGTGTAGCCTACGTGCCACTCTAGTTTGGGTCCTAGGCGCTGCCCCTGTCCTATCCATCCCAGTATCCAGTATTAAGTTCATGTCTCCACCCCAGATGATCCCAACCCCAACATAACCCATGAGAATGGAAGCAACAGCATCGAAGAAAACCGGTGTGTCCACATTGGGTGCATATGTATTTACTATAAGGTACTCCGCATTTGCCAGTGTGCAAAACAGGATGACGTATCTGCCATCCAGGTCAACACAGCTTTTTTTAAGTACGAACTTAATCGGTTTATGAATTAATGTTAGGACCCCTCTGGCTTGTGTAGAGTACGTTGTGTAAAATCTGTTTGGTCCCCAAGATGGTGCGATACCCATTGCTAGCCGCCCTCTAGCATGTGTTTCCTGCAACATGAGTATCTTAAGACCATGTCATTGAGCATAGGCTGCAACCTTGTGGGCCTTTGTGAAGTTACTCAACCCTCGAATGTTCCATGACATTATCCTTATAGCCATCTCCATGTTTTAAGGGACATCCCAGCAGGTATGACCTTGTATGAGGATATCAGTGTCCTAGTTGCAACCGTGCCACTCATCCGTCCTGTGTACTGCCGCCCTGCCCCTGGTGTTTTTTTATACAACTTTCCCCAACATATTCTCCCCCTGCCCTCACCGCCATCTCCCCAGTGGCAGTGCTCCACCCCTTTAGACCAACCGCTGGCAAGGCGCCCCCAACTTGGCCTGCCCAGGGCACACCTCAACAGGGACACATGTCCAACAAAACTCTAGTTATAACCATTGCAGCTGCAAAGGGGTGCACTGCTGCCGTGCGACCAGCTAGAGCAGATACGTGGCGGAATACCACACCTAAACGCATACGCTGGGTCAAACCATTTTACGTTATTCCATTGACTAATGAGAAGAAGAATTGAACTGTTCCGATGCAGGGCCATTACACAATGTCTATACAAATATAGGCAATATAAGCGTTGCATTATGTAGCAGATGAAAAAGTTATAGTGTAAAATGACAACTACTGCAGAGAAATGTAGTGAAAAACCTTCTAATCATGGCACATCAGTACGACCCACAGCTCGCCATGAGGGCCGCCGCGTACCCCACCATGGATTGCCAATGTTCGCCAAACCCCCCGATCTTCATAGAGGCACCGGATTATAGACACAGTAGTAGGGCAAAACAGAGGAAGCGACTCCCAGCTTAATCATTGTCCATCAGATTCTCAGCAGGGTTATTCACTGGGACCTGCACCTCGATAAACTTCACCGGCTCTTCTGGTACCATAAAAAAGTAAAGCTTATCTCTGAATTTGAACTTGAGGCGTGCAGGGAATAGCATTGCATAGGGGATGTTCTGTTCCCTGAGCAGTTTCTTCACGCCGATGAATTGGCGCCTCTCCTGTTGTACTCCGACTGAGAAGTCTGGGAAGATCCTGATAGTTTGCGAGCTGAATCTGAGTTCTCCCTTTTCCGAGGCGGAGAACATGATCCCTGTCCCTCTAATTTAGCAATTTTGCAAATATGGGCCTTGGGAAATCCCCATGTTTGGGGCACAGAACCAATGCTCTATGGGCATGCTCGACAGCAAAGAAGGGGGACAGTTCATGGTTATCCAGCAGCTCTTTCAGCAAGTCTTCCATCGCCGATTCCATCTTCCCTTTGAGTGCATTTTCAGGTACACCAACAATGCAGATATTATTCCTACGGGACCTGGACTCCAAATCATCATATTTCGCTTTAACAGACTTCATGTTCTTAGTGAGGGAGGCCACTGCATCCTGAAACACATGAATCCCGTCTTCGTTGTTGCTGATTCTGGTCTCGGCCTTAGTGATTCTGGAGCCCACATATTCTAGGTGTGATTTGAGTGATGCTACATTTGCATTAATATCATCCAATCTTTTGTGGAAAGAAGCAACGTTTTTGGCCATGGACTCCATCATTACGGACAGGTCCGGGGCCTGGCTTCTCGAGGATAGCCCTTGCTCAAGCCTTTCGCGTTGCCTTAGTGAATGTATCCATAGTGCCAGTCTTATTGGTGCCCCGACATCTGTTAGACATTGTCGAAGTAGGGAGTGGTGAAGTGGCTGAGCATGCAGGGATCAGGCAGTGCCTGGACTCACTGATGTAGTGGCTGGGACTGGCTGCAGACGGAGAAATATGTGGGATGCTGCATGCGAATAATGATACCCAGTATTCCCAGTGGTGCAGCAATGCTCCAGGCCTCAGGGGCCTTTTGGTGCAGGGCGGCGCAGGGCCCGATCCATAGGTCACGCTGTAGATGACCCAGGTTCAGGTATAAGATCAGGTTGTGAAGTACTCAGAGATGGGGTAAAAGGCACAGGTATGAAAGCAAGCAGCAGCCCTAAGTGTCACCGCGACCTCTGCACCAGGCCCCAGTGATCAATAACAACCACCGGCCTCTTAAGGTGGTCACTTGCAACCAGAGCAATTTAGCACAAATACAGGGCGGCCTGGCCACAGGGAAATCCAAAGGTCTCAATGATCAGGGCATGCACTGAGTCTGTGGTCCCCCCAGGGGGTCAGCGCTTTCCGGGCCAGTCACCTCTGAAGTAGAGCTCAGGAGTGTAGGAGGAGCAATGGCTGTGCCCAGAAGGAAGTTGTAAGTGAAGCGCCAGCTAGGTAGCACATAGCATGCAGAGTACAGAGCAGAATAGTGACCAGTGGAATGATGGATCTCTCTCTGCACAGGATCCCTTCCATTGCGCAGACCGTGGCGCATGTATGGACTGCAGGAGAGAGTGCTGGGGCTTCAGAGTCAAACAGGGAATAGGGTCACGTCACTGTCAGGTGCTCTGGCAATGGCTATCCTGCTCCCCAGTGTTCAGTCAGTACAGAGACAAGTGCAGAGGGAGTGAGGTCCCCCAAGGGGTCTGGAGGAGCCCCGTAGCGCACAGCAGCGCAGGTCCCGCTGGGAGCGGGCCAAGCAGCGCCCTGGGTGTAGTAATGATGAATGTCCTTCCGCCGCTGCATTGCCCACGGCCGCCGTTAGGCAGAGCTGGATGTATTGACGATAGGAGGCCATGCAGGGCTCCTAAGGAGCAAATGACATTAAGTGGTGGTGCGGCGGCCACCGCAACCCCTCCAGGCTCCTGGCTTTCTTGAAATATGGGGCTAGCACAGGCCGCCGGCGCACGCTGTTCTACTCCAGCCCAGGGGCGGGCGGCCGCCACAGCCCACCAGGCACGTCAGGTAGAGAGGTTCTCAGACCCCCAGCAGTCTTGGCCAAGGGTGCAAGTCTAATGCAGTTTCCACTCGTGATCCACTGCGCTCCTACTCCTGCACAGCGGGGCTGCAGCTGGAGCTGCAGCAGAGGGCAGAGGGTAAAAGCCTTCGGCAGCCCAGTATGGCCGGGCACCCACAGCCAGGCACACAGGAAATGGGCCGCCGCGTCTGTCAGGAGTCCTCGCAGCATGATCCGGCCCTTAACACATAACGTAGATAGCAAATTGCCATTGGTGGAGGCCGCACCGTAAGGATTACACGGCTCAGAGGGGGTCTCAGGTTCCCAAATCATGTCTGCAGGTGCCCCACAATTCAAACAGCAATTGATGGTCTTCTCAAAGGTGAATGGCCAGTGATGCTGCCATTACATTAAATCTGCAGCTGGCACAGCACGGAGGACTTCAGTTAAGCAGCTATTTTCGGGCTGCTCAACAGCGCACCCATGTGGGGGACACGTTAAATGTAGATTCACCTTAGCTGTATTATGAGTTTTCTCTGCCCTAATGATGGTGGCACTATAGACTGGGCTGGGGTCCAAGGCCAACAGGCTATTATGAGACACCATTTGCCACTGGCCTTGGCTTAAAAGATGGAGAGTAGGTGAGGAAAGAAAAAAAAACAGAAACTAACAAAGGACTTAGGCCCAAAACACAGTGCCCTCTAAGGACCAGTCCATATAAATATAAATCAGAAAATAACAGTAAAAACACAGACATATCCTTTCAGGAAGGCACCAGAGAGATCCTAAGAACCTTAACCACGTGATTCCTGTGTAGACTGGCTGTAGATGAAAGGCAGCAAAGCAGGGGACAACAGTAAGAGAAGGCTGCAGACTAAATGACAGGGACACCTGACTGTCTCAGCCAATTACTATGAAATGGTTGGGGAAAGAAAAAAAAAAAGAAGAAACAAACTAAGGACTTATGCTCCAAACACAATGTTTCCTAGGAGCAGACCACAACAAAAAAAAATAGGAAGAAAATAAAAGTAAATACATATCCCTCCAATACAGTACCAAACAGGCCCTAAAACCCTTAACCAAGTGATTTGCGTGTATTTAAACAGGAAAGCATGGGGCAGCAGTAAGAACAGGTGATGAAAGTTAATCCACTGGTGCCAGCAATTGGTATCAAAATAGTTTAGAAGATTCACACATTCCTCAAACACACTTGAACTATGGCATTCACAACCTAATACTGTTCATGGAGCTCCAGCAGCAACAGAGAAGTGGAGGAAACATATGTTATGGAGGCCACCCATACCTAATTTTTTAGTTTACCTCTGGCCGATGACAGATGAACAATTAGTCATACTGTAATGTCGGGATTGCAACACAATTACAGACTTGCTAACCTATTTAAAACAGACCTTTACAGTGAGAGCAACATCAGTACTACCATTGCAACCCTACAGGGGCTGGTGTCTGGCGTACACCTCTGTCTCATGGGCTCATTGCAGCACACTTCAGAAAACTAAATAGAATGACCCTTTCAACATTCTTTAATCTGCTGGAGAAAGTAGTGGATGCACTCAGGAGACATGCACACCACCACTTCCCCCTGCCCGCTACACAGGGCCAACAGGCAGAACTAGCACTGTTCTATGGCATAGCCCTCTTTCCCAATGTGATAGATGCACTGGACTGTATACTGCTGGCCTAAGTGCCACTAGGCGGTGGAGCTGGTGTATCAAAATAGGACAAAGTACTATCCCTTCAACATTCAGATGATTTGTGACTCCTATCACACCATATGCCACTGCTGCTTCCATTTTCATAGTACCACCCATGATGCCAGTATCCAAAGCAACCTGCTAGGATACTTGAATGCCCACAGAGGACAGCATAAATGGATTTTAAGTCATCAAACTGCCAATCACTAGGCAGATTGAACACACAAAGAGATAGGAATGAGAACAATTGTGACTGAACTACAAGTTCCATAATATCTAGTCCATGATGCATGAAATAGGCCATACCCCATTAGCTAGGTATGCATAAAAGCAGTCACCTCATTCTTTGCATTAATCATGGTCTCTGTCACATCCTGCAAGCCACTCCCAGCCAATTAACATAGATAGGAAACAATATGGGAAATCACCATGCCAATGATTGTACCTTTTTAAGTGGAAATCCAAACATGGGTAGCCCCATTAATGAAGAGGTAGGATAGTGACTACTATTTTGATAATGTCCCTTCAATGGAACAGACACTGCATGTCTCATAGGAGGAGCCATCCACAAACACACGTCAACACAAAAAAGACACCAGGAATTGACACTTTGACAACCAACAGTAATGGTCAGCAATTCTCATTATACCTGTTGCAGGTAACTCCGACTATCAGCAGTTATCTCAGTTGATGGAGAACCCAGGTACACCACAGGAGAAGGCCTATAATCAGGTACCCATGTGGTCCAGGACTTGTACTGACCACAGATTTGGAATGTTGAAGCGAAGGATTAGGTGCACTCAAGTACACCGATATATATGTGGGAACGCATGTTATTGTAGGTGTGCAATGCTGCACAACAGGCATATATGGAGCAGTATTCCCATGATTCCATAAAAGGTGAACACCAATGAACTGTGATAATGAAGAAGGTGCAGGTGACTACATGCCACCTCAGGATGGATGAGGAAGTGAGAGATGGATGAACTATCCGCCAGGACTTAATGAACACCTTTTTTTAATTGCACACATATGCACCTATCACTGTACTGTTACCTTTCACTAAAATCACATCTATCACTGATAGTGGGGATATGTGGTAATGGTGAACTTCTTTTAGTAAGCAAGGTTGTAATTTATGAAGGAAGGAGGAATGGTGGGGAAAAAACAGTTAATACAATTAGTGGACGGTTAAACATGTTTGGTTTTAGGAGCATTTTCATGAAAGTTAAGAATTGTATATGTGCATTTATAGAAGTTTTGTGACATTTTCTAACAGAGAAGAAACGTTGATGGAAAAGATTTGCAGTTGGTGTGTGGAAGTTTAGTATGTTAGGAGTATTTTCATACTTGTCAACATGATGCATTCTAATCTGTAGGTGTTTAGGTAGTCCTAGATTTTTTGTTTGCATTTTGGGACTTATAGTTCCGCTTTTCCCATTGTTAAAGTTGGAGTACAAGTCCCAGATTGTATAGAAGAAATGAGGACTGCATAAGCAGCTGAAGATTGGAACGGGTTATGTTCGGAAGTATACATGTATTGTCAATATATTAAACTGGCACACACTGAGTGCCAATTAAAAATGGTGCATACATCTGTTTTATTTTATTTTACTTTCTTTTATGAAAAAGAGACACAGTGCTGCTATAAATGCAGATATACATTGTTTAACTTTCTTCAAAATGATTCCCCCAAAAATATTTTGAAAAGCACAACATTGTATATGTTTATTTTATATACATGTCACAGTTTCGAATCTTGAAGTTCAGTCGTGTTTTTTTCTTTTCATTCTGGGAATTGTAGTTTTAGTTCTATAATGGGCAATGTGGAATTGGAAGTGACAGAATGCAAAGGAAAAAATGAAGTACGAGGAAGTACTGTTGGCTGTTTGCACACCATTCCCTGTCTGCTGTGTGCTTCGTGGCAAGTTTCTATATCTGAAAATCCGAAGCTTTTTCGGCAGGAGGAAGTCTTTTGCTGCAACACGGAAGTTGCCTGACCTGGACTTCAAAGTAACTTTATTAACTTAGGGCAGGGGGGTGGTGTTGGATTAACTATATCCTGACTGTGTCATCTCCCCCTTTGTGCCTTTCTCCCCTTACAGCTCCCGTGGGATTTGCCTAAAATCTCAGGACCCTCCCCTAACTCCACCCCTTTGTACTTACAAATACTGAGTGCCCTGCGCACCCGCGCGCGCACTCGTGAAGTACGAGGAAGTACTGTTGGCTGTTTGCACACCATTCCCTGTCTGCTGTGTGCTTCGTGGCAAGTTTCTACATCTGAAAATCCGAAGCTTTTTCGGCAGGAGGAAGTCTTTTGCTGCAACACGGAAGTTGCCTGACCTGGACTTCAAAGTAACTTTATTAACTTAGGGCAGGGGGGTGGTGTTGGATTAACTATATCCTGACTGTGTCATCTCCCCCTTTGTGCCTTTCTCCCCTTACAGCTCCCGTGGGATTTGCCTAAAATCTCAGGACCCTCCCCTAACTCCACCCCTTTGTACTTACAAATACTGAGTGCCCTGCGCACCCGCGCGCGCACTCGTGAAGTACGAGGAAGTACTGTTGGCTGTTGTCTGTGGGCGGTGAGCGGTGAGCATTGTAGCGTGTCTTGTTTGTATGTCAGGAATTGGCCACTTTGAACAGAGCCGTGTATGTGGGGCGCATACTGTGGTGCTTGTCTTGAAGTACTAACTGATCGACCCTCACTTAGACTAAGACAATGGCTAAAGTGTACACGCTAAAATCTAACATGCCTAATTTTGAGTCCCTTGTGGACAAACCTTATGATTTTCAACCTACCCCAAAACGTATTGTGAACGGCTCCTATCCCCGCATAATTGTGCGGGGTCGCTCCTTATCCCACACTAGCGACATCAGAAAGTTTTGTGCGGATAGCTCTGGAGTCCATGCCTGCAGTGAAAAGCTAAGTGAGAAGGTTGCTGTGGTAGATTTGTGTATACCTATCTCCTCCCCGGCCATATGTATAGAGGGTACTGATTGTGAAAATAGCAACAAGGGTGTATCTGAAGCTTTAGCAAGTAACGAGAGAATGAATGAAAAGGGATCCAATTGTGAAAATAGCAACAAGGGTATATCTGAAGCTTTAGCAAGTGACGAAGGAATGAATGAAAAGGGATCCGAATGTGAAATCAGTAACAAGAGTGTACCTGAAGGTCTCACAAGTGACGAAAAAATTAATGCAAATGCTGGAGCTATAGATCTTTGTACTCCCTCTGACTCCCTTTTGGCTGCCTTTTCAGAAGAGAATCTACTGGGGATTTTTGCGTTGTCAGTCAACAAAAAGTCCTCAGCGGATATTCTCGTACATCCTATCGACACCCTTCCTATGGATGTCAAATCCCCTGAAAGCTATCCACCAGAAGTAATGGTAGAGTCTGATGATGCGCTTATAGCGACAGTTGATTCATCTTCTATTGACGCCATAATTCAACCATGTGCTGAAGATGATGTTGATCATTTATCTCAATCCCCCGTGATGTTTCCAGAATGTTCCCAAGAATCCTCTATTTTATCAATTTCCTTTACGCAACACTCCCCTCGGCGTGCTATCTCCTTTAAGGCAGTATCTCCAAACCTACAAAAAACCCCTCTTTCCTCATCCAGCGAAATCGCATTGCAAGCGATGAATACGGCTCTGTTCACTTTGGCTAAGCTATATGAAACCTTAGATGCGAGACTATTAGATCAAAATTTTCTATTAAAAGAGCTACTAGAAAGCAAAAATGCGGTCAGCTTGCCAGTTGCCTGTCCTATTAATGAAAATACAAACACTATTTCTAGATCTGTTAGTACGTCAGTAAGTGTAGCGGAAGAAGTATTAAGAATGACCGAACAAGTGCTTTTGCTCCAAGAAGATAGTATGAGCAACTTGAGTGAAAAGAGAATTAAGAAAGCAAGCTCTAATTGTGTGGGTCAGGACATGAGTGTAATTGAGACAATTGACCTCAGAGTGGGGAAAGATGAGGAAATAAAGTTAACAGGGAAGATGACAGGTGCTCAAACTGATAAACCTGTTTTCTGCCCTGCTATAGGCACAGAGACCTATAATATATTCAGCGTTACCAAAAAAGGGAAAAAACATATAAATAATCCCCAATTTGTTCTAAAAAAAACAAAGAATCAACAGATTTCAAAGACGCAAAAGAATAATAATTCTCAACAGTTTATTAAGAATATTTCTTTACCTGATAAAAGTCGTCAGGAGAAAAGTGCAGCTATTGTTCGGAAGTATACTGCCATTAAGAGGAACAAAGCTACCCAACCCCCCATTAAGCTAACAGCGGCAAGCTTTTGTAATTCTAATAATACTGTTCCAATACATGAGCCTCTTGATAATCTACTGTCCGAAATTACTAAACAGGATCTGAGAGAGGATTCTTCAAATTCTATCACTACAGGGCAGCAACCTTTGATGAAGGAGCAGATGAGTTTTCCTGATAACCAGTTACCGAAATACTCTTTTCTAACCTTAGATGAGAGACGCGAAGAGATCATGAAGTCGATGGGAATATTCTTCTCCCGCCCCTCTGACCTTCCAAGGGCCACAATGAATAAATCTTTTGAAACTGGTTTTAATCAGACAGGTAGGCAGAATCTGTTAGAGCAGGGTTCAACTTCTCTCCAGTCCAAAAAAACATCACATGAGAACGTGATACCGGCACAGAACCAAAAGACCACAAAAATGATGCCGAGGACCAGACATGATAAATGCAATGATCAAACTCATGTAAGCTTAATCTTACAATGTAGAGGTGGGGAGTATGGCATGTATGATTTAAATCGGTCATCTGTGCTTAATATTCTGCGCACTATCCCAATTTTACAAGGAATTAAATCTGAGGATATGGCTCAGATAGAATTCATAGATGATCAAGATAGAGCAATTGTGAAAATATGGATGACCTCAGACATAGTCAAACACACGATCTGGCAGGCAAGGGATGATATTTTCCATCTAGGGTTTGCATTGCACAATCCTTCGGCTACACCGGCAGTGATCAATACTTTTCCCGTAAATGTAGCCAATATATTCCCCTCAAGTTCAACTAACGGTATAAATGGAACCATACGATGTAGTGGTAAATCAGCTGACCCTTTAATGATAAAATGTTTCACAACAGGTGGAAACCAATCACGAATGGTAATGACTGCTGCTTTGAATAAAAGGCTGAATGAATGCTAGCTGCCTTGTAATGGGGCTAGAATGAATGTCCAACTGGCCTCTTGGAATACAAGAGGTCATGCACATCTCAGTTCATCTTCAGCATCTATTTTTGGTATGTATGACATTGTAATGCTTCAAGAGGTTTGGTTAACTTCTTCCCCGGCTTGGGAGAACCATCAGGTGATTTTGGAACCTGCAATTAAACTTCCGAGAGGTCGTCCCAAGGCGGGCCTTCTTACAGCCGTAAGAATAGATCACGGTTGGAAGATCGAAGCATGGGCCGCACCTAATAGCTACACCCAGATGGTCCGAATCTCCAACAAAGACCATATTATTGCCTGTATTAACTTGTATTGGAACCATTTAGAGATCTCTGACAACCGTTTTTTTAGGGACTTAAATAACTGCCTGAATATGATTGACAGAGATCCTCTGGTGAAATTCATAATTATTGCAGGTGACTTGAATATGGATTGTGTGTGCTTGAAGGGGGGAAAATTACGAGAAACTAAAGAAAAATGGATTTCACTGATGACAGAAAGAGGTCTTAATATGATAAATGGTTCAGTCAAGGGTGATGTACCACCAAAAGCCACATGGCAACAAGGTAATGCTACATCAACCATTGATTATATATATACCAACTGTGAACTCTTTTCCATAGTTACCTATTTTGAAGTGCTGCACAAACTAAAAGTGATCATAACTTGCTCCATCTGTCCTGGTGCTTACCAGTCAAGAACATTTTAGAATCTGGTAGGAAATATATGCCAAATTTAGGAGTCTCTACCAATGGCAACCGCTTTAAGTGGACTGCGTCGAATCTTAGCAAATTACTGCAGGCGATTTCATATCCGAAAGATATCATAAACCCTGACTTGCAGTATATACAAGGGGACTATGTGAGCATACTCCAGAATTTTAAAAAATCTGTTCAATGCAATGTCAATGCGCAGAAATCCCATACGCATGCATATGATGAAGAAATAAGGTCCAGGAAAACAGCCCTTAGAAGAGAGATACGATATATTACTCAGCAAAATGCCACTAATAAGGTTCTTATGATATCCAAATGTAAAAACAGATATAGAAACTGGATCAAACAGCGGAAAGCAAAGATGATTTTGCAGGATGCTCATACTATGTTACATTCCATAGCATCCAAGAATTCTGCATTAATATGGGGGCTGATTAAAACCTCCTATGGGGACACACAATCCATAAGACAAAACAATCTAGTCCCTGAAGAGGTTTGGGTTCAATATTACACCTCTCTGTATGCCAAAACGCATATCCCTGCCCGGATGTATCAGATGGATTATACTGGGAAATACGACCTAGAATATGACACCATAGATATTGAAATGTTTATTAAGAAACTGAGTACATCTAGGGCCCCTGGACCTGATGGTCTTTCCAACATTATGCTAAAAGGAAATCCAGAGGCGTGGGCTGTAATTTTGGGTGCGATTTTTGAACAGGTAATTATCAGCAGAAGAATTCCTGCCTCCTGGCAAAAATCTATTATTGTACCCATCTATAAAAAAGGAGACAGGCTCAACCCCAAGAATTACAGACCAATTGCTCTCCTTGATGCACCTGGAAAATTTTTTGCCCGCTTGATTTTGAGGGACTTTAACAAATGGTCACAGCAGGAGAGAATAAGAGATCCGTTTCAGACGGGGTTTATAGCTGGCCTTGGCACTTCTGTAAATCTAAAAGTGTTAGATGCAATTAAACAGCACAAACTTCAGCTTAATCAAGCGATCTTTATGGCCTTCATTGACTTTGAAACTGCTTTCGACTCTGTCTCAAGAAAATTATTATTTAACAAGCTAGCTAAGAATACATGCCCAGAATACTTAATTCATTGGATAACCCAATTTCATTCACAAACCTCAGTACAAATTCGTTTGAATATGGATGGCTCTCTGTCGAAAGCAATCAGTACGCATAAGGGATTAAAACAGGGATGTCTTTTAGCGTCGACCTTGTTTAATTTCTTTATAGCAGATGTGGTGCAGGATTTTAAAAAGATTTTGTCAGATGCTCCGTGGCTAGGGAAATGTGCTGTCCCTTGGATGTTTTATGCAGATGACCTGGTCTTACTCTCCAAAACATCCTGTGGATTACAGAAGCTACTTGACCAACTGGGAGAATATGTTAAACGAAATGATCTGGTCTTAAATGTGTCAAAAACTAAAACTTTGAAAAATGTACCCAATAGAACCTCCAGTGCAGTGCGGTTCTCGTGGTCATTAATGGCGGTGCCATTAGAGAATGTGACGCAGTATAAATATCTAGGGCTAAATGTTAATACACATAAGGCTGATTTCCCCTACTGGGAGGACCTGAAAAATAAAGTCAATACGTCAATCTCCCAGGCTTCCATTATTAAATACAAATACTGTTCTTTCACCATGAAACCCATCATCTTGTTCTATTGCCAGAAAGTAGTACCGACAATTCTTTACGGTGCCGAAACTAGATCGTGGAGAAATGAACTGGCATGGTCAAAAATGGAAGGCAAATTTTGGAAAAAGATCATGAATGTTCCTAAATCTTTACAGATATGCCTGCTGAGATATGAACTAGGATTATCTTCTCTTTACTGCATGTATATGTGGAAACTATGTAGTCTATATAGTAAATGTCTAATGACTCAGCAAGACAACTCTCTTTTGCATGTCCTGTCTATTTATATGGAAAAAAGCGAGCACAAAGTAATGGCCAAATGGCGTTTGCAAGTGGAGCAATTTTTATTAATAACAGAGGTCTCTAAGGAAATGCTGATATCTAACCCATACAGAGCGAAACAGAAGATCATAATATGGGACTGGATTAATACTTATGAACAGTGCCAAAAGACCAAACATGCATTTACCCATAGGATAATTGTTAAAAAAATCAGAACAACTGAGAGTTATTTGTTGAAGTTCCCTAATTCTAAAGCTAGACTTTCCTTCTTAAGATTCAGAATGAATTGCTGGCACACAAGAAATATTTTGGCTAAGTGGAACCTTATATCTAAGGAAGAGGATGTTTGTAGATTTTTCAAAACTCCTAATGTATCTGAAACCATGTTTCACCTAGTCGCGGAGTGTCCTGCGTTACTGAATATGAGAATTGAACACTTTAGGAAACACTTTTGCACTTATACATATTTATCTACTGAACTGTTTTGGGATAGAATTTTCAACACTCAGCTAACTACGGTGAGAATAGCAATTTTAAATTACATGAAGACTTTAAAGCTGAAGGAAAATATCTGTGAATCTGTCCTGAATTGAGTATACGATACTAAAAAGTATTGTCTCATTTTATCTTTATTTATTGTAATAGTATGTTTTAGTATGTTTTAGTATCTATATATACTTTCTAGAGTATCATCTTAAATGTGTTAAAACAAAATTGTGATATTATTATAGATGTGAACATGTAGTTAATCTTGTGTTTTACACTTCTTGCTTTTCCGTTTTTCTTTTTTTTTTTTGAAAAGTTGGATTTTTCAACTGTGTCAATAATAATAAAAAAAAAAAAAGACTTAATAAGCATGTATTGATTGTAATGGGTGAATTTGGGATGCATGCATGTGCTGCAAACATATTAAACTGGCAGACACTAAGTGCCACTTGAAATGGTCTACAGATCTATTTTATCTGCATTTCTTTTCTTTTATGAAAAAGTGACACAGTGTTCCTATACATGCACATATGCTTGTAAAAAGAAACATTTTGAAATGCAGAGCATACTAATTTGTGCTGCTTCATGTGACCAGGTGATGAATGCTGCAATGCATGGCATTTTCTAGAGTGGTTAAAAAAGAGAATATGCTTATTGAGAAGCTTATTACAGGGTAAGAAGCAGGAACCCTATATATATATATATATATAACACGGCCTGCGGTAGCAGCCATGTAGGTATGGTTAAGTAGCTCAACTCATAGGAAGACCACTTTTTGGGCAAACTTTGCAAAAAAAAGTATATGGCCTGATCTGAATTTATTTGGCAAGTATGGTGAGGCTTCGTTAAGGCCGGGCAAAGTTATAGGGGGGTACGCAAAAACATGTTTTTTTTTCCATAGACGCAGTAGAACAAATATTTTTCTCGTGCCTACAGCCCAAACCGCTAGACAAATGTTCACCAAATTTGCAACAGGAGCAGCGGCTTGGTCCTGAAAGCGTGCTTTTGTGAATTTTGTGTAAGTCCGTCCAGTAGTTTTCTTTAAAACTATCAAGGTGGAGGTCCAAAACAATGTGTGATATCTGGTCCGCTGCACGGATCTACTTCCCTGTTCGTTCCATAGACAGGACTCTGATTGGTCTGGAGGGTGGCGTGATGTCCACGGACACTTAACGCACCTGCTGATTGGTTGGTGAAAATTGTGATGTGTGTCATATTTTTCCAAAATACCTGCCATGTTTTATCTGCAGATAGCCACAGCTGTCCACGGATAGCGCAGTGAACAGGGCTGGGAAACATGTTTTGGGGCATTCGGTGTTGGCAAGAGGGACTGGGAGGGGTGGCGAAGTGAAATAAAGATGATATGGGGTATTTGCTTAGGTGGAAGAAGAGCATGCAGGGAGTGGCAAATTTGCGGACACCGCAATAGTCCGCGGACAGGGTCTTGGGCTGGGAGGTTATCTGGTGACTGCAGGCAGGCTTTATTGGGGTAAGGGAGTGGAATGTAGATGATATGAGGATGATTGTATAGGTTAAAAATATGCCATGCACCCGAGAATCTAGGCACTGGCAAAACTATCACAGTCAAATATTGCCATGCAACCAAAAATGTGGCAACAACCATTCTGGTAGTAAGTGTTTGGTTGGCAGTTGGAAAAACACATTTTGGGTTATTTGGTGACTACCAGAGGGCTTGTTAGAGTAGGGGAGTGGAATCTAGATGATATGGCGATATTGCCATTGGTGAAAAATAGGGCTGCCGGCCTATTTTGATGTCTGCAGATGGTGTTTGATTTGGGAAGTTAAGGGAAGTGTGGTGTGTTGGTTGTGGCAAGTGGCCAGATTCCAGGGTGCATGGCTGTAGGCTGTAGACCGTAGGCCATGCACCCAAGAATCTAGGCACTGGCCCCAACCACTACAGCATGATACGGCCATGCACCCAAGAATATGGCCACTGGCTACACACATTGTAATAATGTGTACAGAAATGTAATTCAGCCGTTGAAATGAACCATTACAATAATATGTGTATAGTCATTATACATACTGTATAGGCAGTGTATAGTTTTTGGAACATAGTGACACAATACCATTGAAGTGGAAATGGTCCTTTTCATTGGTGTAGCATTGGGGGTACAGGTTGACTTTGTTGTACATGGTAATGCAGGATACATTTTTGCTTCTTTCTCTGTGGAAAAATGTATCATAATGTTTTGGGAAGGCACTTCACAATGTCGCATTGCACACAATCTCACATAGTCATTTACTTTTTAGACCCTCATAATTAGTACATTGCAAGTACTATTCTTCAAACCACATTACTATGCATTTTGCACAGTCACTGTGTTTGGTTGCATAATCATTGGGTCTGTGGAAAAAAAAAATCCATGTAAGATTAAAAAAACACTGGTACATTTATTTCATGTTACGTGTCACACTATGTGTGTTTGAAGTGTGCAGTACTTAAAGGAATTATAAGGTGCACAAATAAGTGTATGTGTTGTTACAAGCAGTGGTGCAGTAGGAAGAATTGTAATGGTGTACGTGTTTTGCTTTTCGAATGTGCTGGTCGTATGGCTGCAGTTCGATACCAGTGGGTGTATTCTAACTGTTGATAGTTTTACAGTTTTGAAGGGTATGTTTTGAAGCACTTTCATTCCTGTTGGTGGATTTGAACCTTACCACTATTGGAAACTAATATTGCAGTATTATTGGTGCAGTTAGATACCAGTTGGCATATTCTAACTGTTGATAGTTTTCCAGCTTTGAAGGGAATGTTTTGAAGCACTTTCATTCCAGTTGGTGAATTTTAACTCTTTCACAATTGGTAAGTAATATTGCAGTATTACGGGTGCAGTTAGATACCAGTTGGTGTATTATAACTGTTGATATTTTTACAGATTTGCAGGGGGGTATGTATTGAACTTCTAAACAAAGGGGTGCCTGGTCTTGATTCCTGGTCTTCCAGGCTCAATACATTAGAATAAGCAAAACATGGACCACTTGGATAGGGAATAGCCAATTTATCACATTTATCTTTTTTACATATATCAATAAATGCCAATCATTGAATTCAAATTCTTTTATTTTCATATCAAAGTATAAAATGTAAATTCTTAAAACATTTAACCAAAAATATTTCCTTACATATTCAGCTCACACTGATTCACTCCTACCATTCATTTACTGTTACTTTCTAAGACACACATATAACACATATCTCTTTGACAAAATAGTCAACAAAATATCCTTTTTGCACTGTGAAAAGTCCTCCACCAAATAATCTGATGGTTCTATCCTTGTACTGTTAGTTACACCGATATATCTGTCTAGACGTGCTTCGGTTGTCTGTTTGGACATCAATACATTTGTCCACTTGGTAATGCAACCTTCATCAGGACCACTATGGGGAGTTCCCTCATCCCAATTTAAATGAGTAGGGTGAGTTACACCACTATAAATCATCAAACAAAGTGTTTTTGATGACAATTTCAATGCTCACAGCGTATCCTTCATTCTCCAAGAGAAGTTCTTCAATCTCTAACTAGTGTCTTTGAAATATTGATCGTCAGATGACTCAGATCGTAATTCGCTTCTTCTCCATTTGTTGTTGTGAGCACACATTCCAAATTCCAATTTTTTATTATGGATTTCCAGAGAGTACCTTCAGTACAGATGAGTATCTACGATGGACCTTTTTAATTTATCTTGCTCTTCACCTCAAAAGCTTTTCGCACACAATGCTTCCATCACGTCCACAACATCATTTTGTACTGCTTGAAATTGACATTTGTTATGCTGCTTTCATTGGCATTGAAAACAGCTTCAAACAAGTCTTGTGTGCCCAATAAATCTTCTTCTTTTCTCCATGGTTTAAAAGGTTGGAGTAGGGACTTGTAGAAAGTTCTCTTTGTTGAGGAGTTTTATAGGATAACTTTATATGATTCATTAGGCTGGGTTTTATAAGTGTAATGAGTCTGCCTTCACAAGTTTTGACTATGTATTTTCAATGTTTTCATCTGTTTAATATAATTCTTGTAGGAGATATTTTAGGCTATGTGTTATAGACACATGTTTTCCAAAGCAGTACTTCTGTTTGGATAGTATGTGTCTGATAAATTGTTTTTCAAAATGTCCTGGCTGTTGGGATCAGTTTCAGCTATTGTTTGTTTGTCTTGGTATGATTTTAGAACTCATTTTCTGGATGCAGCAGGTCCAAGGCTTAGCCAGACAATGTGTTCAGATTTGCCATCTAAGGCTGTGCCTGTTAAATGGTCTGCAGCTTTGTAGCATCCATATTTCCATGGGAGAGCATTTTTATGCCAAATCTGTCCACTTTTTGTGACAGTGTTTTGTCAGATGATATATCATCCCAGGGGTCTTTTAGCTCTGTTTTCTCAGCTTTGGATAGGTAGGCTGTGACATATTTTACAACAGCAGTGACATTGTCTGCAATGTATTGAAATGTATTGCATATGTATGTTTGCATTCCACAAGAGGGCAATTATTGCATTCTAATCATTGATGTACTTTGAAGCTTTGTTTCTTTTAATGTAGTATGTGTTTTTAGGCGATTTGCCTTTCACACAGTGTCTAACAGAAGACATGAAGCTGTATACTTTTCCTTTTGCTGAAACTGGTCTAGGGAAACCAAAGCGTCATTTGGTATAATATTTGCCTTTGTTTTTATATCTGCATCAACAATTTTTGCCACATTTATGTTTTTGGAAGCGTAACATTTGTGTATGTAGGTCACTATGTGTGCTTTCTGAAGGGATGTCATAGGTTACATATATGTGACTAAACTGCAAAACAGTGGCATCACTGCTATGACCAAATTTAGGAGCATCTTTTATCCACAAAAGTATGTGGATGTGTGGTGCTCCTCTGGATTGACATTTTGTTCTCCAAAAGAAGTGTTCCACTTCTCTGAGGGGAGGAACTGTTTTATTACAGATGAAGAGCAGCATGGTAATAAAGCACCTGTGAAAGTATCTTGATACATTTACAGGTTCAAGAGAATTTCCCTGGTGTTTTTTTGTCAATCCCTTCTTTGTTTTGGTTTGCTATGCGTAGGATCTCTTGCAAGTCCTCCCATGCATATTCTGCACAACTCAAAGTGACAAACCATGTGGGTGGGCCAAGGTTCCGTAGTATACACCGTACATCAGCGTGACATGAAGTATTATTTTGTACCAGACATGAGAGCTTTGTGATACTTGACTGCAAAACATAAGCTTTGTCTTTTATCTTTTGAAGCAGTTTGGTAGCAGATAGAGCTAATTGGAACCAATGAGGTTCTGCATTGTCTTCTGTTTTGTAAGTTACATGTACAGTTTTAATGTTCTTTTTATAAAACGTTCTGTGACAACACACACATACTTGGTTTGGTACTTCAGCAGATGTGCTTTTAAATGTTGCTATTTTGTTTTTGTACATGTTTAATAGAAGATTGGCATTTGTAAGGTTTGTGCTACTCTTAGATTTTCTAAGTGATTTTCACTTCCAAAATATTTGCTTTGGATGTGGTCTCTTTGTTGAAAGAGTTGTTTGGCTGTGCCATGTAGGAGAATGTTATTAAAATGTTTGCAGTTCTAAAGCCAGACTTTTTGCATAGTACAGTCTCTGGACAAGATTCCGTATAATGGAATGTGTGCTGCTAACATTTTGATGTGGTGGAAAGTGCTTTTGCAAGCAGGTCCTGAAATGCAAGCTAATTAATGTCCTTGCATTTCAGTCCATGGTATGGTTTGCAAAGTTTGTATTCTAATTTCCTCTTTTACTTTCACATAGTGATTGAGGAATTGGCATAAAGGTTTGAAGGGTTGTTTCTGTATGTTACATATTGAGGTGCAATGCCATTTTTAGACTGGACAGGTTGGTTCAGTGGAATGGAGAGTTTATTGTAAGTTTGTTGGGGAAATGTTTTTCAGTTAAGGTTTCTTGTGCCATTATGGTGTTGTCTACCATATCATACATTCGGCCACTGCTATTTATGGCAATCATGTTTTTCTGCTCTTGTTTATATGCCTCTTCACTGAAATATGTTTCTGTGCTGCTTTTGTGAATCCACTCACCTGCAAGGAAGTTTGCAAAGTTATCTATGTTGACATTGCACATGTTTAGAAGTACTTTTTGTAGTTTACTGATACATTCTGTTAGTTGCTTTATTCTGGATAAAATGAATATAAACAATTTTTGTTTGAGAAGCATTGCGCTGTCAATGAGAGCTTGTAGGATTAGTCTTCTGTGGTCATTTTTAACGGTTGAGCGTCACTGTTCTGCTGTTTTATAAGATTTTTCGGTTGTTCCTGGGTCTTCCTGAGTAAGGCTGTAATCCTTGCTTGTTCAACGTCTGTTATGGAATGGGCAAGGATTACAGCCTTACTCAGGAAGACCAAGGACCAATCGAAGCAGATCCGGGGCCGGAGAGGACCCTACCATCACCATCTTATTGTCCCGATCTCCTGACTGGGGCGCAACAAGAATATCAGAATTCATATCACACAGAGTCCAAGCCAAAGGACTATGTGGCCAGAGCTAAACATGGCTGTGTCATGATGAACTGTGCAAATAAATTGAAGCACACCACAGAAAAGGTTGTCAAGAACTCGAAAAACAATTCTCAGTCTTGATGAAGGCCGTTGCAGTCTTGATGAAGGCCGTTGATACCAATACCTTCTTTAACTGCTTAACTGCTATAGGCTGAAACACAGACCTGTCGACTGTTTATGAATGTTTGTGTCCACTATAGACATCGGATACGGTTTATAGTGATAAAGTCGAATTACAAAATGTTGAAAGTCAAAATGTCTAAAAAAATGTCACAACATTTTTTTTTTCGAATGTCTTTTTTATTTTCTGTTCGAAATGGGGGGGTTCCCCCAACCCCCTTTTTTAAACCCTTTTTTTAAACGCATGAAAGCAACAAAAAAAACATGTAAAATAAAAAAAGACATATTCGAAAAGAAAAAATAATTGACATTTTTTTTCCACATTATGTCTTTCGACATAATGTTTTCAACTTTTTCACTGCCTACCATCGGATACAGAATATCTACAGTTTAGTTCTACACCAATGTTAAACCCTACATAATTCACAAGGGGATATATAGTGTTAGTCATCTTGTCTATTTATATGTAAAGTGATTTATTTGTTTCTTTCAAAGGCAAATTGGGTTCAATCACCTATGGAAACCTTTTAGCCTATTTGTAATGCATAATAAGATTTGTATGTTCTAAATCATTGTACAAGTGTGTGTGTTTTTTTTTGTACAACCGAGGTCACCCTGATCTATTGTTTATATAGAGTCTGACTTACCTGGGAAGAAAAGGGAAGTGCAAGGAGCCCCTCGTTTTCTACATAGTAGGCACATAAGAGACAAATGGTTTCAAATATTTCTGGTGCCTTTACCATGAGTGAGTGATAAACCAAAGTGTGTCACTAAATGTAACTATTGAGCTCATTGACAACTGATTAAGAAAACGTAAGGCTGGAGAAATATGCCCCCTCCCTATTTGGCACTTGCACAGGGTAGGAGATGGCATTTCAAAAATTCAGGTGGCTGTAAAACTAGCATTTACTATATGAACTTTATGTGAGAGTTTGAAGTAGAATTTACATCTCTGTAATGTGCAGAGATTCCAAAAAAAAGGAATGAGTCAGCTGACTGATCTGTTGTTTCAAAGCTGATATGTGACAAGCAGTAAACCAAGTGGACCAAGCAGGGCAATTCATGGTATGGGCTCAAAAATAAAGGTCCAGGATGGCTAAAGCATAACATAATGGGGTTGTTGTGAAAGATAATACAGGTTAGGTGCCATGCAACATTAACTCTGTTTTGGGAGAGTTGCATTGTAAACAATTTCGGTTCATTAAACACACTTCTCTCTTTCATGCAGCATGTAAGTGATTTACTGTGGTATCCAGTGAGTTATCCATTCCGTGCATGTGTTTGGATAAAGATTCAACACCACTGGGCTCAGTGTATCTTTCTAAGGCCAGTCGAAAAGTGCTGCGGCTAGTATTGTCCCTAATGTCTAAGTGATGGAGTGAGCCGAGGAGACAGGGTTGGGCAATGGTGGCTTTGGCAGCAACACTGTTAATAATGTAAAGGCCCCAACACCGCCTCCATCCAATACTCTCTTATGGTCATTCATTGTTGCAATGGCAACGTCCTCTGTGCAGTTATCTTGCTGTCACTCAGGCATTATTCCGGAACTTATTTTGGGCAATCATCATGAGCAGATCAGTAAAAGTGGGAACGTTTTCAACTGCATAGACATCAACGGGATCTCCCTCCAATAACACTGGACTTGACACATTTTAAGGGTTGAGAGGTATTAAACGATTGGAGACTGGCAATCAGTTGACACTTAGGCTGGCCACATTGTTACTTTTCCACACTGCGCACATCCTCATGACAGACAGGAGCAAGGGTGCCAGCTTGCAATAGATTTGTTTTGGAGGAGGGCATGACGAGGTTTGAAGACCTCCGCATTTCAGTATCCGTGAATGAAGGAGGAACGTGCAGAAAGACTTGTTGCACGCATTTCTCTTACACACCCCAACACGAGTAGTGAATATTATTTGGGGTATGTATATCGTAACAGTGCATGGAATACGTTGAGCCATAAATGTGCCATTTCTTGACTAATACCCAATTTTACATTCGAGAACTGCTTCACATCTGCAGGATGCTCTCTCTGGTAAGTAAACATGTTTTAGAAGCAATCTCGTGAAGCACATTTTATTTTTTTGGGGTTCTTCGCTTGAGGTCAATGACACCTTAAAACTCAAAGATATGAGGAGAATGTTCTATTAGCTGTGCCATGCATCTATAACAAAAAAAACAGTTAAACATATATTGTGAAGTGTGAAAATGAAAAATAAATCATAGCCTCCTTTCAAAAAGTTATGCGGAGAAGTAACTTGTACATGGGACTGGATTAAACATCAGCTGCAAAACAGAATAGCAATAAATCTTATCCTCATGAGTTAAAGTACTCTTCATTATTCCTACCTGCACGCATGTATAAGAAAATGCGTTTAATTTTCAACCATGCGCTACATACTACGCTACAGTCCATGATTAAAAAATGGAAATGCAAACGTGTTATTTCCTGCTTTACTACATTGCAGCATCACATCTAATATCTAGTCACTAAATAGTAATTCAAAAATAATTGCATTAAATTCAATCTCATAAAGAATTCATAAGCTTGTGGTGAACATTGTTTTGGTTATTATCATAGAACATTTTTTCTGGGTGTTATAATGACTTAGCAATAAAAATGCAAATAACAATAAACTGTGATTAACATTCACTAAAAAGAGTGTAGAGTCTGCTGTTTCTTTTCCTGAATACGAAGAATCATTTAGATGGCATGCGTGTGTGCCAGCAGGCATTTTGCAAATTGTATTCACCACGTTTCCAAGGTAAGGGCACTTGATTTTGGAATACCCTTGGACACAAGGTTAAGCAGAAACAGAAGGAGGAACGTCGTGCACCTCCTTTGTTCCTTATTTCCTTAACTTCATATACATTGATAAGGTGCAGCTTTTTAAATGGTATCAAGTTGTTCCTATTTATGAGCTGTGGTCATGATCTAAAGGTCGTTGTTTTGTTTAGTTGTCACGCTATGCCACACCCAACAATGTCCAATTATTTGACAACATTCTACGAACAAGTGAGGGTTATCTTGAAAAGATCCTCAATTGTTCACCCTTCAACTGAATATAGATATCAATACTCAAAACCTGCTGTACAAAAGAAGCCCAACTAGGTGCTTAAATCTGATGACCATCCAGAGCCCCCTGAGCAATAGACTTACCACCTGATTAATGGAAAAGTGTGCATTCATCCTGCAAGGGCCACAACCCGAGAATGACACTGCGCGAGCCGGCACACAGAATTAAAAAAAACACTCTGCCTATTCATGAAATTGTTTGCGCAAAGTAACCATATATGCAAGTCGCGGCTGGGAAACGCCCCCAACAGGCCGACACGCAAAGCGAAAAAAAGCCAGAAACGGCTACCTTTGTGTGCTACCCAGGGCGTGAATACATGCACCCTTTAAACAGTGCATGGGGTCCTCCGCAAGGAGGCCTGCTTCTTGGGGAGTCTGCACAGGGTCCCCCATAACTGTTACCGGCCCCCCAACAACATGCGTATTATTTATTGTAACTTGGGTAAAAGTCAGAAAATCTCTGTATGAACCCCCATAAATCATCCCTGCACCCCACTACAATGCGTATGTGGACCCCCATGTTAGATCAGAACCCGGGGTGTATAGACACACACCTAAATCTGACACCTGATCTTACCTCTGCCTGGTAAATCCTATGCCCAAGTGCCTGTACGCCTGCCTTTGGGTGGCACTAGTTTGAGGGCTTCACATGGCCGATTTGCCCGCCGAGAGGTTGCACCATCAGATCCATGAATATGTGTTGTTCCACACAATAGTGGGCGTGCGATGGACTGCATGTGGCACGTCCCTCGTAACGCCCAGATTTCCCATGTTCCTCCTCATTTTTCGCATTCTGCCCCTACCCTGCCCTCTGCGCAAGCCACGTCTCGCGCAAGGCAGTCAGCCTCTTGCAGTGATGCGCCGAGCCTGCGCAAAGTCCATGCAAAGCACAAACAATTCCTGCACAGTCGATTCCATGAATCATCAAATGTGATTTTGCGCAGGGTTTGCTGTGCAAAGTCCCCATTTTACATGCAGATAATTCCATTAATCAGGCCCTAATATATAGAGGAAATATCCACATCTGATGCCCACAGATTGAACCTTCAGAACTAGATAACATAAAATAAGCCACATGGTTTAGACGTTACACAACCAAAAAGGAAATAGTCAACTACCACTGAGTCACTGGTATAACACCTTGTAGTTAGGTATATTAACAAACAAGAAAGGTAGAGGGTGGGTTCTAGAATGCGAACACTCCAGTTCTAGACTTTGTATTTGGTTGTTGCGAGTGGTAGTATCTTTGCAGGGTCACAGGTATGAAGAGGTAAACCCAATACCTCTAGTAGGCAAATTGTAGAACAAGTCCTGTTTACCTTGCAATGAGAGATTGTTTAAACAATCCTTTAATAAAGGTTCTGACACTTGTTGCTGTGTCGAACAAGTGTATATTTTTATTTGTAGTGTAGACGTTTTGTCTGGAAAGAGTGGTCAGCTGACATGTGTTTCAACCCATACGGGTCTTTCTCAAGTCAGGTTGGGTATAATGGGAGGGTGATCTCCTGTTAGGGGTAGTTGCAAGGTAACCAGGACTTGTTCTACATATTAAAAAACAACTTGAGTTATTATGTTTGGGTTATGGTTGCAAGAGTCTCGGGAGGATAGCTCAGGGGCAACGTGCTCACTGTGGAAGCAAGTTGATGCAGAGCAACACAGGTTCGATCCCATGGTCCGTGCTTAGAAACCTCTGTGTCTTAAGCATATTATAAATTACCTATTACAATTAAAATGACATATTACAAAGGCACAAGACAGCCACTGTGAATGCTCAATATGTGGTGAAGGAAAGACTTGTAGTGATAGAGACACAGACACTACACACAGTGAATACCAGCGTACCAGTCACATCCTGCATTTCATATATGTTCTCAAACTTATCAAAGCAATAGCTTAGTATGATACTGTGGGTTGGGAAGTGGAAGGAATAGCAGGCTAGAGAATAGGTTAACAGTGTACATTTTGCTCACCTAGGTAGATTGTTCCTTACATTTGATTTGTCTGCTGCAAGTATTCACTGCCAGTTCAGTCAATTTATTCTGCAATGCTTTATGGGTCACTTGTAGGTACTGTAGGGTCAGTTGAACAACCATTTGAATGTCATGCGGGAATCCCAGCAGGCGTTTTGCGAATTGTACCCACAAACGTTTCCAGTTTACAGGCACTTTATTTTGGCATACCCTCAGACTCAATGTTAAGCAGAAACATAAGGTGGAATGTTATGCCCCTCCTTTGTTCCTTATTTCTTGAACTCCATATACATTGATAAAGAATAACATTTGAAATCGTAGCAAAATATTCCTATTTATGAGCTGTGGTCATGCTCGGAAGGTTGTTGTTTTATTTAGTTGTTGTGCTATGCCACACCCAACAATGTCCCATTCCTTGGCAACATTGATGAGGGTTGATTTGTCTGCTGCTAGTATGCACTGCCAGTCCAGCCAAATTATGCCACAAGGCATTATGTGTTACGTGCAGGTACTCCAGGGTGAGTTGAAGCAGAAAGTTGAAAATCTGTAGATCATGAATGGAGGCTAGATTACTATGACAAACTGCCATTTGCGCTGCAGGAGTACACGGATGAGAAGAGGCTAAATCGCCTAATCAGCCATAACACTTGTACAAATCAAGAGCCAACACAATCATAAAGGTTAAACAGGCGTAATTAAGAGATATACCTACTTTGTCTTTTGTGGTAATGTGTGATGAGGGACGGCTATACTTTCAAGAGGAAAGTCAATGTGGTTACAGTAGCAATCCAAACAGTGAAGTGTATCAGTTGAAAATAACCGAAGGTCCAATAAAGTTTCTATACAAATATATAAAATGTAATCAGACACACAAGGTACGATAATAACTAACTAGAAACACTGTAAAAAAGCACCCCTGTGGAAAAACACAGAATAAGAAAAGATAGAAAGATGCAGCATCCTGAGCAAAGAATAAGAGGTGAGAGCCAAGTAAAATCCACAATGCTCTACAGAAATTATTTGTTCTTGGGTGCAAAAGGGTTCAAACTGACCTAACCAGTCTATGCCCACAAATGGACATGGGGGGTAGTTAGTAGTCTATAGTACCTTCATGCTGTTCTTGGTTGTTAAACAGCTTCAAACTAGGCTCAAAAGAGGTTTTGAGAACAGTTTGAGCCAAGTTCCAGGCCTGCAAGTTGTGTTGACCCAAGAGATGAGCTGGCATTGATCTGTGGAGAATATGGTACTTAGAGCTGTTTGAAGGAGGCATTCAACCAATGGCACAGGATGAGTTCTGGGTTTGCGCCTGTTCAAATCAGTGTTGTAACCTCTGGGTAGAGTTGGCAATTGATGCTTTCATGGTTCTAGTTGCGGGTCAGCGATTGATTGAAGCAGTGATACTTTTGGCAATTCGAGGTCGAGCCTGGTTAAAACTGGTGTGTAACTGCTGGTTCATATCTGTGCGTGACACTCTAGTGTTCTAGAAGGTGGCCAGTGATAAGATGGATTTCTAAACTCTGACCTGGTGGAGAGAACTTTAGGAGGCCACCCTAGTCTAGTGGAACTGGGGAACCTTCTGGACAAACCAGAATAATCTACGGTAGCTTGGCAGGTGGTCAAGACTAAGTCTCTGGGGGGGTGAGAGTGATTGGAAGCCCACAATGAGCACACACAGCAAAACTCCAGAGATTACTCTTAGAAAGATGTATATCAAAAAGGCATGTATCATAGGCCTTTATAACAAAACACGATTAAACCACAGTTATCGTGAAAACAATTACCAGACACACTTATTCACTATGTAACATATATACAAAATATGTTTAACCTAATGCTGATGAAAGGGGAGAAAACAACCATAACCTGCAACAGAAAATGCTAAGATGAACACAGTTATCAAATTAGACAATTCTTCATAGTCAATCCCTAATTTATGTAGTCCAGCCCTAAGAAGCGAGGAGCCTTGTGCTGAAATTACAGCAGTGTGTTAACAACGCGCGGTTGTGTGTAAAGTGAAAAGTGGGTTATCATCAGGGGGCTGTAGCTTCTCAGGAAGGGGCTTTAGGAGATGAAGAATAAAGTCCAATTTTTAGAAAAGGGTCGTCAGGAGGCCAGGGGGCCAACGGTAAGTGATGAAAGTACTCACTGACCCTCGGCACAGTCTGTACCAAACTCTGGCAGTCTAGTCCACTTCTCTCATATGTTTCAACCCTTCAGTTATAGGATCGTTCGGCTCTCTGTGGCTGTGTGGTTCCAGAGCAGCACGTCTCGGGACGTAGTGTGGCAGGTCTGCAGGGACTTACAGCAACAGTCGGCACAGCTGGACAACACAGGGACAGCAAATGCTTGTGGCATGGCACAGTCTCATAAATCGCAACCCAGAGGAGCTAAGACAACACGTTTTAGTGAGAGAAGGCCCATGATCACAAGTAAGTGATTCCAAAAGTCTCCAGTCTTGTGCGGTACCCTGAGTTCAAGCTGGGCAGTTCACTGGAAGGCCCTGGTACACTTCGTAAAGGGCTCTTTGCGAGGGTAAGCAGGAGGTGCCGAGAGTTGTTCTTCCCAGTACTCCAAAAGGGCGAAGTACCCTTAGAGGCCTTCTTGGTATGATGCAAAAGCAGGGGTCAAAGGGCACAATAGTGGGGTCAGGCCTGTAACTATAGGCCCTGCGGCATTACCTGAAGTTGTAATGACCCACCGCTCAGGGCATATTGCTTAATTAAATCAGTATTAAAGAAATGTGAGTAAAATGGCTGTTTTAGGTTAACATTAAATTAATGGATGTTCTACTGATGTTTAAATCAGTTTAATTGTCCCACAAATTGTCATCTAATAGTACAGTCTTTTGCTCACGTGTAGTGCTAGAGTACTTGTGAGAATAGCACACAACCACTCTTTTTGCGAGAAAATCGTGTTCTCTCCATATGTGGGTGCCATATGTGAGGTAATCAATAGCACAGCCACCCTGAAAGGTTGCAAGTTTAAGGTTAACAACAATGATACTAAATGTTGGCAAATAACTACATTTAATGTATCAAGAAGATATGTTGTATAATCAATAACAACACAATAACAACAATATGGATAATTGTTTTAGGTTTTAGGTTTACTTCCATTATGTCACACAAGTAATCGTTGAAGCACTTCCTTTGGGCGTCTTTAATTTCCTATTGAGCCCTACATCACTCCTGTATACTTTGAAAGACTGGGAACATATTTTACAGTGGAACAACTAATATAGGGTATAACATAAAGCAACTCCAAGAATTTGTACACTTCCATGTATTCTTCCTTGTGTAAAAAGAAGGGACTTTCAACCTGTTCATATTCCTGTGACTTGGTGAGTTGTGTAGGCCTGTTGCCCTGTTTACCCAATTTCCTTGATGAGGAAACGGGTGATGTTTTGACTTCGTATCAAGATAGTCATTGTGTGGAATTCCTTAAAATAAACAATAGGATGTGTGACGTCATTATGTATTACACAAATTACAGTAAGTATGTAACCCTGACTGACTTGTGTTATTCAGCAGGTGCAAGAGGCTCTATGGCTATCCTGGGACACTATTATGTACTAATAGTGCTGTTGATACGAATGCAAAGATTGATTAGAGTTGGAATGACAAAGATGAGAATGAAGAAGTTTGAAACATAACTAAACCCTGAAGCGTACATAGATAGGCGGGTATGCAAAGTAGGCAGTGCCTGATATTATCATTGTGTATTGAAATGGCAATAGGCAAATGTTGGACTTGCTATAATAGAGTGGTAGGACCTACATTCTGAAGAGGGAAAAGTACTTCATGTTTTGATAACATTATAGTATAGTTGTCCAAGGGTCTGCAATCTTAGGGTCAGGGAAACGATAGAAAGAGACTATACTGTTTTGTAATGTACTATAATACATATTATTATGGTTGTAATTATTATCAATATTATTATTACTATTATTATTATTACTGTATTTTTTACCATTGCATACCAAATGAGACAGATAGATACAAATAATATTTTCCACAAGTGTCTGAGACAACTGTGGTGGGGATTATCCATTTTCATGAAAATTTGGCAATAATCACAGGGTATGGAAATGATTAAAATATGCCTCCATGGCAATGCCATGTCCTAATCTATTGTAGCAGCATTTGAGGCCCAGAATTATTATCTAATATAATTTCCCTTTTCTCCTATTTGGTGATATAGGCCAATTATGGGGAATCCAGTGAAAACCACCTTAGCCCTTAGGGGTAGAATTGCGGCCTCCGCAAAGGAGGGGCAATGCTTTTGCAATCACATTATGTACCTGACATATTGTGAGTTTAAGGTAACATCCAGGAAAATCAACATTGGCAAATAACTAAGTTTAATGTAGCAGGATGACAACTTTTAAACAAGAGGAGAACATTGATGATGAAAATGATTTTAGATATAGTGGTATCACATTCTCCATTTATCCTTATTTTAACGAGTGTCCCTATGCAGAATATCAGCAGGCCCTGGGGAACCAATCACTTTGCTTTTTTAGGGTCACTTAGAAAACTACTTGTAATCTTCCTATGGGATTCAGAAGGGGTTGTTTTGGTGACAATTGAAGGAATGCACAGTGAAATTAATTGGGAGTAAATCAAAATAAAAATGTTACCAGAAATGAAGAACAGGTAGCCTGTAAGGGATAAAGACATACATTATGAAAAAAGGAAGAAAGGGTTGACGTTGGAGGCATAGCACTAACTAGAAATGGCAATTTGAAGTAAAGATCTCAAGACATTTTGAAAAACGGTTTCAAGTTGACAAAAGTCTTGAGCATGCAAATAGTACCTCAACAACAGAATGGGTTAGGCATTTACATGCTAGTGATGCCACTGGGAAAGAAGAGGGGTGGCTAACGTGTGTAAAGGATCAATAGTGATCCAAGGGTGTAGTTTGATGTAAATTGCAGAAAGGGTCAACTTTGCTAAAATCATTTTAATAAAATGGGCCCAGGCTTCTGACAATGTCATAGTCCTAGGCAATATTCCTGTGTATATGTTCAAACAAAATATGGACATTTGTTTGGCCAATGTACTGAGGGTACTTTTAGCTTCCAATTAGCTGCAACCACTTGGTTACAAATATGATACAATGTTTTAAAAGGGCAAAAGATATAACCTAGAAAACATATATATTAATTTATAGCCATTTGATAAGTCATCTAATCTCTTGAGTAAAATTCTGCTTACCAGATTACTGGAGTGGACAGCAAACCATGGTGTTCTCTCTGCTGCACAATATGGCTGCCTTGAAGGTATGAGGTTGTTGAGCAGCTTTTCAATGTTCAGTTGCGTTAATATGCAGATCCAACTCTCACAAGGGGGCTCACGCAGAAACTAAAGAAGTAATGCAGTAACACCTAACGTAACGTGAAGGGTGACATCACAAAGCATGACGCAGCTATATCACGCCTAGTTCGCCACATGTTAGGGAGTAGAGCACTGCGCAGGGAAGTACATGTGCGAAAAACACAGACCTGTATATGTTTTTAACTAGCATAGGTAGGTAACTAGGGATAGGTAAGCATGGCTGCCGCGATGAAAAGTTTATATGCAGCAATAGTCATATTTGTATATTCTTTTCAACTTAACTTAGAAGTATAATGAGTGTAAGGGTTAGATATATTAATAAATAACAGTGTAACAGTTTCGCCATAGTTTAGTAGGCCCTTCGCACACTAGACAGAAGTCATGTTTAGTTGTTTGAAAGGCCATAGCTCACAGTAGAATTAAAGTTCTGCTGACACTTGCAGAAACACTAAATCAGCTCACCAAGGGTGAGACACCAAGAAGCCCACAGTACCTAATTATTTGTTGCAGAAGTAAAGGTTTCTCATGGGAAGAGAACTGCAGCCGAATGCCAGGTGCAGGCTCACATGATAATTTGATGGCCATTGTGATGGATACCAGGCGCCCAGGCAGCAAATACAGTATTAAATAAGAGAAATGCAGTTTCACCAATGGTGTCCTGCAAATTCTTTTCTACTTAGAGCTGGCACGATGAAAGAGAGGAGATGGGGCGAAAACAGGTGCAGGGGCCGAGGGTAGAGGGGAACCAATAAGGGGACTGGGATATGGTGGTTCAGAGGCTGTTACAATGCCCCTGACCTAGTTCTTTGTCCCTCATAATTCTTTTGGATAGATTTGGTGGGATGCTGCGGCTCGCACTGTCTCCAACGAAGGGGTCCAATCCGCATTTAGGTATTCATCAACTTGTATATTAGAGAATGCCAAACAATGACAAGGCAGAGTTTCTGCAAGTCAGCAGATAATGTTGTAATTGAGGGGAGGGACACTTCAGGGTCATGACGTCATGAAGGTGTGTTGAGGGTGCTGTTCCAGGAAATGTGCTTATCCAATCAGGGCATGCAATGTATATGAACATATAGGGTTCCCATGATGACCCACCAATTAGGTATTAGCACATCCCCAAAAATGGTAACGATTGACAAATTATACTAATATGTGGTTTTCTTGTATAAATATTGTAACCCTTGGGGGCGGAGTTGAGAATGTATTGAAGTTCAAGTCCACAGAGCTGCGTGTTCTACCAGTAAACTGCTCAATAAAGCAGGGTGTTTTCTTACACAGTCTGATTTTCATTTGGGTTACTTTTGTATTTTTCTTGGATTGCCCTTGGTGACCCCTGGTCTACAATTGATTTGGGTATATTTGGTTTTTTGGGGAAAGGGAAAATTGACTTAACATTTAAGGATATCACTACTGCATCTGATAAAATGGACTGTGCTCTATTGTGATCTGTATTGACTAAAGTGGAATTGTGCAACCTAACTTTACTCTTCAGTTGTATGCATACCTGAAATAATCTATTCATTATGGTGATGTTGTAGAGCTTACTGCACACTTTCAGGTGATTGTAAGGTTTTACATTGGTGCATTTACGGTTTAGTTGCAATCTTAATAACCCGGATATGTTGCAGATGAATTTCATGTCAGAAATATCACAGGCAGGATAGCGAAGCCAAACAATACTACTCTAGGCATATGGTGCAATGGTCAGGAATACCGGGAGCACTGCAAAAACCCATAGACACTTACATGTCCTTTATTGGGGTGACATAACCTAGAATTCACTGAAGTGGGCTCATCTTGTGGAGCTGTGTGGAAACATGTTTTTCTTACAAGTTAGTGAACCTTTCAAATGGTTTTCCACATTGACTATATAGGATTCCTCATATTGGTCAGATTCGTTAGAACCACCATGCAGAACAAATGGATGACTTAATTCCTCAATGTTACGCAATCTCCATATATTCTCTAACAATTTAGGTGAAGGCAATATCAATCCAGGACTGCCTATCTGCAAGGACATATCTTTTCAGAGCTAGGGTTCTTCTAATTATAAATAACTTGGTGCAGTAAATAATGCTTCTGATTCCTTTTGGTAGTGAGTAATGGGATAACAGTGCAATTGTCACATTTTGAGTTGAATGCCCCTCCTTTTATGTAACACACAGGTTAAATGCACTTCTTCAATGGCTATCTATCTGGAAAAAGTAAGCGGTAGTGAGTACAATCAAAATGCACCGCATGATGTGACATTATGGGTACAGGAACTCACATAATGCATCTGTAGTATTATACTACTGGCTTTCTGTTAATGATGTTCTAATTCATCCACCATTCTGGAAATAATCTATGTATGCCATGCCCAGCTGCTATTTGACTTACTGTAGCAATCATGGGCCATATTATCTTAAAGAATATGTGTGCTAGGTCAGATACAAATCAGACAGTATATTGTAATATGTTTGCAATGCACAATAAAAAAATGGGCCTCATTATGAGTAAAGAGGTTACAGCCAAAAGTGGTAGTAACAAAATGACTGCCACTGTTAATGCTCCACCGCATATGTGATAAGTCAAAATGGGTGGCAACATGTTGAGTGCTAGCTCCATTGGAGGAATTGGCATCAGCTGAATTACCTAAAAGATCAAGCAGTAATTTCCTGGCCAGTAATTCCACTTGCCCCCAAAGATATAAAGTCAATTCCTCCATATTACAAGATGATAGACTGCCAAATTACATCCAAAAACAGACAGAATTAAGTCCACCTACAACACAGTGCAGGTTCCACCATCCAAGATGAGGAGTTAAATGCATCCACGTGATGGACATCTTACCACAGGTGCATCCAATAGGTCCTGAAAAGTTTTGTAATGGCAACACCTTCTCCAAACATCCTCCAAACACTGTTTAGCCACTATCCATAGAATACGTTAAGCTCTAGAATATCTTGCTGCCCTTTGAGCTGTAGAGACCTGCACAACACTGACTTCCCATAATGGAACCTGCACAAATGTTAAGGAGACAGTGTGGAAGGAGAGAATCCAATACCCAGGTCAGGCTAATTCCCAGGGCACTCAAGGATGGGCATCATATTACATTGCACTGCCTGAACACTGAAATGTTATAACAAAGCTACTCACCCTGAGACAGACTTATATAGAGAGAAGCATCAGCGCTGGAACCACCATGCCACCACTGTTGACAATTGTGTCAGTGATGCACTATTTTTACAAAGGCACTTTCCAGCACATTGTGGGCATGCTACATGGCATGTTGCAACATACATATTTCAAAGTGCTTCAACATGGGCTCAATGCTCTCTTGTGCCATACACCACAGAACCTCTCTCCACGACAACCCATGCAGAGGTAAATTCAACAAAGAGAAGGAGCTATGTGGTTGCCCACTTGCCAAATGTCTTTGTGGCTCTGGATTGCAGCTATATCACAAGCGTGGCTTCAGGTGTCAGATGAGTTGTTCTGGAACTGGAAACAATTACATTCCCAAAATGTACATGTGGCATATGATGCTGTCATGAAAGTGAGCCACTGTTTTGGCCATTTCCTAGGTTCCAACCATGATGCCATGATCCTGCTAAACAGCACACTACCTGCACACTTGAAGACCTAGAGAGGACAATGGATCCGGATCCTGGGTAAGTAGGAACACCATTAAAGAAATCATACAGACGTTGCAAGTGAAAAAGGTAGGGGTGGCTGGGAAGGGTATTCACCTATGTAATGCATATGTATTGCATACACTTCCACAGTGATGTGCAATAATCACTTGTCCTTTCATGCACCATATAGGAAGACCTACACTGTCTGATATGCCCCTGCATGTAAATATGATGCCATGACAGAAATACATGATAATGCATAGCTAAGCAATGCATAGGGCGACTCGACCGAAGTAGGTCATGGCACAGATCTCCAGTGGAAGATGAAAGTGCAGCACAGTCAGGTATTATTGGTATGAAGTGAGCACTCCATGAAGGCATTTCTTAAATGCATGATCACTATCACAAATCACAAATGCATATCAGAAAGCATAACAGAGCGCATGTTTGAGTGCCATATACAGATTAACGAAAATCATTGCCATCAAAAAACAATGTTATTATCATTATGTTTGGTTATTTATAACGTGCTTAATACCAAACAGGTTTCTAAGCACGGACCCGTGATCCGAACCTGTGTTGCTCTGAATCGTCTTACTTCCAATACTAGCATGTTGCCACTGAGCTATACTTCCCAGGGTGTTTAGATGTTACATCTCATGGGTCTGTGATATTGGAGATGGGGATTCCCCTAATGACATATGTGATACCTGATTTAGGTTATGGTGGCTAATATGTCTCATCAATATTAATTCCACACCTGTATATGTATTATACACATGTGAACACTGGGAGCCAGCCCAGCCATGGCATGGGTATTCGCCCCAGACTTGCTATCTCTGTTGCACCCAGCAGGATCATAGCCAGTTGGCACTGCCTTCTTGGGATCATGTGTGAGGTCAGGTGACAACTCTCAAGAGTGAGAGACATCCCCTCAAACAGGGATTGTACTGGGAGCAAGAATCCAAAGGCACATCCTACTACAATAACTAGCCCACGCCACAGTGTTGCATATTACGAATGAGCTATGGGTGGGAGAGGCGGGTGGTATTAGTGAAAAGAGAGGGTGATCAGCACACGTGGGGAAGAGTTACACCATCTTGTTCCTCTCTGTACCCCTTTGTCCTTCATGTCTCCTCCACTGGTATAAAGCAAGCATGGAAGGCCCACTTGTCCCAAGAACAGGGAGTGGACCGATTAAAGCAGGCTTGCATTTGTCCGATCAACTCTGAACGTTTGCCTATAAAAGACTCCTTTTTTATTTTATTTTGGACCATCCAGGACTTAAGGAAGAATTAATATAGAACTCTTTTGGTAGAGCCATTAGCCAGGGCACATTAAGGGCAGCTTTCCTGAGGAAAGGCACCTGACATTCTGAATGAAATATCCTTAGATTGGGGGAGTGGAACCTGAAAGTCTCACCATGTCCTATAGCCCATGCAGTGGGTCTCACAGCATATGGAGGACCAGATCAGATGAAGCTCTCTGCATACTGCATCAAACCTGTTGAAACACATGTGTACCTTGTTCAACACACCTGAACGAGAGGAAGTTTCTGGTGCTGTGTTTGGCACAACATCACACTTCAAACCTCCGCTGCATCACACTTTATGTACCGGCTCGCCACCGTATTTTGCCAAGTGGAGCACATCACCTGCTCGGCTCAAACAGCCTGCTCACTGCTGTCGACCAAACTCACAATGCTGCCTCTTTGATACCTGCTTTGGATTACCAAGGTCACTGCATCAAAACAACATACCTCGGCTAAAATAGCTGCCGCATTGCATCACACACTGACACAAAACAACAGTTACCAACACCTTGTTGTAGTAGGTATACCATTGAGGACCGGGGTTCACACTACACATTCACTGTTCAGAGCACCCAGGGCCCAACAAACCCTCCCCCAGTATATAGACAGAGGATTCAGTGGAAGTTAGAACTGTCTTTTATTTTCCATAACAGATTTGGATCATGCAGGAAAAACAGAATTCTCCAGCAATCACAGCTCCTGAGCCTGTGCCAGGGACTTTTGTTGAGGTGTCTGATGTCACAAACCAGGGCTCTTCCCCAAAAACCTAAGAGCATGCATGATTGGGTGGTTGTGGTGGCATTCCCTATAACCGGTACATATATATGTTATCTAACTGGCCCTCTCATGTCAGGTGGCTTGCCTGAACCTTCCCCAGAAATGATCTATTACATTGTTGCAGGGTCTGTAGGATTATTTAGCGTGTTTTTGGAGTGCAGCACCACTGCATGAGATCAATGTATTGCTATAATGCGGTGTTAAGACGGATTTCTGAACTCTGTCCTGGAGGCGCAGAGGTTCAGAAGGCCAGCCTAGTTTCTTGGAACAGGGTAACCTCTGGACAAGCCAGACCAATCAATGTAGCGATCTCAGCGGTCAAAACTAGGTCTCAAGAGGGGTGAGGGTGGCTGAAAGCCCGCAATGAGCACACAAAGCAAGGAAACTTACAAATTACTCCAGGCAGGTGTTATATCAAAAATCACAATAAAACTCAAGTAAACCAACACATACCAAACCAATACAATATATATACAAATACAAATGAGTCTAACTAGTTAGATGCATGAAATGTGTAGACACATCTAGATGGGGAGGAAAACAAGCAGTGCGAATAATAATTAGACCCTGTCCGCCTTCAGAGGCACCTAACTAAAAGGAAGTCCAAACCCTACGAAGAGTGTAGCCTTGTGCTCAAAAGTACCTGCACACGCTGGTGCCAATGGGCAAAAAGGGGAGTCTCTTCGAGGGAATCAGGCAGTTTAGTTCGGTGAACAAATGAAGATGAACAGAGTTCCGCGACTCCAGCGCTGCCTCCACTGTGGGCAGAAACAGAGCGCGAGTACGGAAAGGCGTGCTGTTAGACACAGCGCGGACAAGCTATGGGCTCCTGCAGGAGGGCGACCAGTTCCTAGCAATGCTACTCACCGGTCCCCGATGCAAGCAGACCCAGGCTTCTCTGTGTCAGTTTCAGTACTGGCAGGTCCAGATAGGAGCAGGGGACGTCTCGGCGTTGTGTAGATTCCGCAGCAGCAGAAGTTGAGTTGAGGACGTCCCAAACGCAGTGAACCTGCACAGTTTGTTACCACAGCAGGGCAACGGAGCGGCCGTGTGTATTTCAGCCAAATGTACACTACTCACTTCAGACCTGGGAATGCCAAGTGTACGAATCGTGTGAGAGTGACAAGGACTCGTAATACAACACAACCTGACGGCGGTTACAGAGAAAGACTCCTGGGTAGGCTGGTCAGTCTGCTGGATGGCCCAGAGACACTTCCGAAGGCTTACGTGCAGGAGATGGTGAAGATGCCGAGAATAGTTGTTCCCACTATTCCAAGTGTCGATGTACCAGTACAGGCCTTCTCATTCGATCAGATGTAGAAAGGGTTTCACAAAGCGACAGCAGTGCAGAGGAGCAGTCCTTCAGCGGGTCACCAGCGATTCCTCGGTTCAGCCTCGTGGTTGCAGGATACTTGGCTCCTGTATTCCTTCATTTGTGAGAACTCAGGAGATCGACATGGTAGTGGCGTTTCCAGCCCCCTCTTATCCACGGTTCCCTTCACGCCAAAACGGAGGGGACCCAATGGGAGATCCGCTCATAAAACACTCACACCATCTGTGGACCTTATCACGGACCACGGGGGGTCCCAGGCATTCACACCACCCTAGACTCTCTGGCGCCTAGGATGTGTATTGAGACCAGACATCCCAGTCCCCATCCTGTAGGCACACACAGGCCTGTAGAAGCCTGCAAAAGCATCTGTGTTTCGTGGGAAAGTACATGCCCAAATAAGGAAGGCCCCGGGTCGGCTCGACCTGGGGGAGGTGAAGGGGGCAAGACGGTAAGCAGAAAGGACAAAGAGCCTCATGGTTTGGCCATTTTGGGAGCCAGGCCACCATTTTGGGCTAAGTGCGAGAAACGCGCTTAAAACGCCAAAAAGAGCTCAAAAACACAAGAAACAATCGCTGCCACCAATCCCGTCCCTGATTCACTTGCACCGTTCATTTACAATCCAAAGAGAGTATCTAGGGCCTGTAGAAGACTAGAGACCCAAGAGAGCAGTAACTTAGCTTACAATGCCCTCTTGTGCCATGTTGCGCGAAAGCTGCAACATGATAAAGAAACTACGGAAAACAACGTTTCCCGGTACTGACTGTCTTAAGGGCATGTCAGTTTCCCCGTAAGAATGGAGCAAAAGCCCAGAGGAGTGCGGCAGAAGGCAGCACTTCTCTGGCAAAGTCTAGATCATGGTGAAAACAACAGCAAAAAGTTTAGGGGTTGCCACATGGAATGAAAATTACCCACAATTAAGAAATCTTTCCTAACATGTGGTACAAGCAATTGCACCATTTTTTTTTTCTCCTGAAATGCCTCTGTTGCCGGAGACACATTAGAGGATTAATGAACAAATATAATTAACAGTACTAACATGATCTTAACTTATTAACATCATATTGTGTTCTCCAGTGCAAAATGAGGTGGAAAAAACAGGCTCTGAAAGTCATTTTAAATGTGCACTTGGATTAATTTTTTTTCTTCTCTGTTCACTGTGTTAGCTGGATGCAAAATCTGCATGCCAGGAAATGAGTAGATACAGTTTCTAAACTGTATAAGCCAATCCATTGTTTAAAGAAGGAGGGTATGACATGATAGAATTTTATTGGGTGCACGTCACCCTAGGGGCTGTAACAGAGGTTTCCTGAAGAATCTCGGGGAGAGAGAAAGGCAGTGGACATTTTTACACAGCTTGGGTGAGAAGCCTGAGGGGAGTTGCTGTGGGGCTGCCTGATTGAGGGGCGTCGTTCCAGTGTACTGCTGACTTTCACAGGCTGGAGATTCCAGTCAATTGGCACCGGTTTGAGGACCAATGAGTGCAGATTGGAACTGCATGTCCTCGCCGGGTGTTACAAAGGGAAGTCCCGAGCCAGTTAAAGAAGGTGACCTGTCCAGAGAGTTTGCGTGCTGATCTGCTACAATTTTGCTGGTAATTATCTTACACAAAGCGAGAATGGTGAGTGTGAATGAAAGCTATTTCAGTCAGGCAGCGTAGCGATAGCTGCGTTCTAATGTTGCTATTCAGAAATGCAAGTCAACTGATGCACTGTTCTTTTTATTGTTGTGAAGAATCTAATGAAGTGCCATGTATTTTGCAATTGCTTCTCTTGTGTTTATTCTAGAAAAGACTGCCTCGCAAAACTGGTAATGTATGATTTTGAAATGAAATTGATGTAAATCACAATCCGTGTAAAGGCTTCTATTTGCTTCTGTTTTTTCCCTGGTACAGTTAGCCCACATCACCTGATAAAAGGGGAGGTTATTAGGTAATATATGTCAAGCATCCCATGTGGAAAAAGTTATGTTATGAGTAATTATAAATAGCTTTGTGCGTGGTTCCACTCAGTGTATGTGTGTGTGTGACTTCTGAGTGGAACACAATCTGATAGTATCTTGGACGTACATGAGTCAGCAGAGAAAGAGGCCTCTGGAAATAGTTTCAAAAATGTAAATAAATTAGTGATTATACCACATGTTATTGTGAATACTTTATGGAAGCATAGCTCACTGGTGTAGATAAATCAGTGATAACAGCCATATGTGGCACTCTTGAATAATGTAGAATCCTGAGGCCTCTAGAGATCACACGAACAGTCTAAACAAAAGAAAGGGGTTTTGTATGTTGGGGCCACAAATAAAACAAAGAAATTATGCTCATCACTATACAACAACGAAATGCATACCAACTAAATGTATCTGTGTACTGAAATAATGCATAGCCACAATATCACTATAATACCAAACCCAATCTAAAGGCAAGGAGTGATTGTTGCTAAATTAATTTTATTCTAGGTGGTAAGAAAATACTGCTAGGTCCCAAATCTACACAAAATACCCTACATATTTATGGTGCGTTGCAGGCCGGGAAAGTGATCGTAGAGCACCTACTGGGCATGGCAAGTGTGTCTCACACCGCCATCTGTACATTAAAGGGAACCCATTTCATAATAGCAGTGTGTCACTAAAAACGAATTTCAGAATGTCTCAAAGGGAAACCACATTCTCAGACCTAGTGCAATATTTAGAGGCAAAGTTATTCGCACATGGGACGTGGTCATCAAACAGTACCTCAGAATGGCATGACTGCATTTAGGGTGAGGTGCAGAAAGAAAAACTAGACAATATTTTTACAGAAGGCAGCATAATTCCGGTCTGCCTTCTAAGGTTATTAAATGCAGCTAATAAAAATGCAGAGAAACACTGTTTGATACGGCTATGCACCAAAATCTGGTTTATTTTGAATAGGTCTCTGCGAATGAAAGAAAATGACACCCAGCTAATTAACAGGTTAAAGACTGACTTAGATGGGGCAAGTAAAAATCAGGAAATGTTAAGAGCAGAATTGGATGTATGCCAAAACGACATGCAGGTAAAATGCGGAGATTTTGATGTTCAATTGTCCAAAAGCAAGAAACAATTTGAGGACAGTGAACAAGAATTGGTACACTTAAAAGCATTGGTGGACCACATTAGACAAGATAAAGATGAGGGGCCTCATTACAACTCAGGCATTAAGGGTTAACGCCGTCGTTAACCCTTAACGCCTGATTCCAATTTGAACGGCTGGTTTTAGCAGCCGTTAAAATCCATGGTGCTAAACTGCCTTGGTGCTAATTACGCCACCGTAATTTACGGTGGCGTAATTAGCGCATTCCCCACTCCCATTATGCCATATGGGGCAAAAATGGGAATGGGGAAGGGTAAATGGGAAATGGGGATTTACCGCCCCACTCACCTTGGAATGGGGCGGTAAATCCACCATCCACCATGGTGTAAACGTAGTTTACACTATGGTGGTAAAGTTGGTGTACTTACCGCCTGGGTCGTAATGACCCCCGAGGTTGTGTCAGAGATGCAGATTTTACAAAAAGAACATTATGAGAAAGAAAGTGACCTCCAAAATGCGGAACAAGAAATGGTTAAAATGCTCCAAGAAAGAGACAAGAGGAATAAAGAATTTAATGAGTGCCAAATGCAAATGTGCGACATGCAGGAGGTAATTAATAAAATGAGTGATGAAAACAACTATTTGCAAAACGAAGCAAACAGGCTCCTGAAAAAGTGTAAGGACTTAGAACAGCATATGTGCATTCCCATGTCCCAGGAAAGGTGGCAGGGTACCACATTCAATGGAGTTGAGGTGAATTCTATTTCTACCCAAAGAGCTAGTGCCCCAGTGACTGGGCCGGTGACTGAACTTGGTTGCAGCGCCCTTGGGGGATTTGATACTCCCATTGGGGGCCGCCACTAATCCCATAAACCTGGAACCAGGGTTGAGTCACCAAGTAGTGCAATTCCATGCATTGCAACAAGTAGCCCCATAAATATAATGAAATCCATTAAAGCCCTGATCAAACCATTTAAAAAAGGAGGGGAATGCTGCATTGAGGATCACTTAGAAGTGGTTCATGACATTTTTAAAGCACTCCAGATACCTACAGTACAGGCAATATTTTCATTTAACTTTAGATGCCCCGACAGCCAGTATTATAAGAGGATTGAATGAACAGCAGAATATGACATCGGCGGAGTTTGAAAAAGAGATCAGGCGTCATTGTTCTCCTTTCCAGTTATTGCAGGAGGCAAAGAAAGTCCATACACAATCACTGCTGGGCCTAATACATCCCCTCGCCAGTTTTTACAAGAATTAAAAAGAGCTTTTTCTCGCTTTGATGTATCTTTTGACCCCAATTCCAATGAGTTTAAAACTGCCTACTTCTATGGGCTGCAGAAAGACAACATATCCCAATTGGTCCGTGAATTTGACCGTGACAAGTCCCTGGAATGGATTGTACACCAAAGCACAAAACTATATGAGGTACTCTATTGTCAGGGTAGAGAAAGTGATAAAATGAGAGATACTAGACCTAAATCTAAAGAACCCTCAGCAACAGTGATGGAAATCAGGTCAGCCAAAATGTCCCTTGAGTCTGCTCAAAGTCCAAGTAAAAATAATTTGGCACCTGAACAGGGGGGTAATCAACAAAGGTCATCACACACTGCACCAATGTTCCAATCACATGATCCTAGTAATAGGGAGAGTTACATCAACCCCAGGTACTTAGGAGCTAGGCCCCGGGCAGGCTATCGACCTGATATGTCAGGTATGAACAAAAACCAGAGACAAAATCAGGATCAAAGAAATGATGGTCCTTATCAGACATTGGGGACACAAAGCAGATTTGATCCCAATACCATGATATATGGCAATCAGGATAGACACCGATATGTGGATCGATTTGCTGATAATGGTAATCAACATAGGGGCCAGTACCCACAACCTGAGAGACAAGACATGAGACAGAATATGAACTACACTTCACATCAGTACAATGATTCCCCACCAGGGGACTACAACCAAAGGATGGGTGCACCCCGCTCCCCTCCGCAAATGAATCAAGAGTTCAGGAACCATCCCAATATAAATCATTCTCCTGAAAGGTATCAGAATAGATCCAATCAGGGGGAAAACAACCAATATCGATCTAGGCCACAGAGAGAGGATTCTAGAGAGATGGAAAGATTCCAGTGCCTCGAGGCCCAAGTGAAAATGTTGGCTGAGCAAATAGGAAACCTCTGCACAACACAAAAAGAGTCATCATAGGAGGGGGCAGATGGCCATAGAAATGATCGGGGGCTTCTGAAAAGTGACTAAGTACTTATGATATCTGCAGCGCCGAAAAGGCAGTTTGCTCTGATGTAATTTTGCATGATGACTCTGAGATGCCTAATGATTTAAAAGTGAAAATACCAGTACATGAACATGTAACAGAAAATGCAAATACTTCTAAAAGAGAGGTACGGTTTAACATAGAACTAAATCAAACATTGGCGATATGTACAAATGAAATAGGAAAACCTGAAAATCCAAAAGAACAAAGAGACAGGTTTAAGAAAAATGACTCATGCATGGGGAATACCAGTGAACCGGGAGTAAGTGGCGATGCTATAGCTCCTTCCGTGGGCAATCCAAACAATGACCAAGCACAGGCAGGAAAAATAAATGCTCAAAAGGAGGGTACAGGTCAATCACCTGAAGAATTCTTTGAACCACATATTTTTGAAGAGGTTAAAAGGGCTGGTTCCATACTGAATAATCACAAATGCACAGAATTAGACAATGACAAATTGCCAAGTGATGTTGTTACACATGCTCAGTTGGAAGGTTGTAGTGTGACCTCTGATGATACCTGGATGGATGGGCGAACGGTGGCCACACTCCAAAAAACCTCTGAACATGGGGAAATGAATAAAGTCTCTCACACAGGAATGAGCAAAAAGGAGGGAAAATGTCTTTCCATTTACTGATGTGCTTAGCCAAAAGTGAAAAAGGCCTGAGAAAGGTGAGCCCTGAAATCAGTAAGAATTTGCATTTCCTATGTGTGTTAGAGGAATTTGAAGACAGGTATTATGCTCCCATCATTGTGCAAGAAAAATGCCATACATTTGCAATGATTGACACTGGCGCACAGGCGACAATTATGTCTAAAGAATTAGTAAAGAGTATCAATGAAGGGAGATCCCCGCAGAATCAGATCACAGTGAAGGAGAATCAAGGTCCAATGCATAATTTTAACGGGGAGGAGGTGCCTATTATAGGCGCCACCGAGGCGAGGTTGACATAAAGATAGGTAAACACAGAATGAAACAGGAGGTATTGGTCACATCCATTTGTGATATTCCATTTCTAATGGGAACAGATTGCCTGAAAAGATTATCTCCGCTCATAGATGGGGTGAATGGAGTACTGTGGTCCTTAACCAAAAAACCATTGAGACCTAAGAAACTAAAATCACAAAACAGCAATATAAATGAATGTCACACCGTTGCAAAAACAAATGATGCAGTGGAGGTGTACCTCCAGAATAGTTGCATACCTAGCGTCACTGTTATATTAATGTGTCAAGACAAGATGCAGAATGAAAATAAAAAATTACCTGTACAAATATGCTTAGACCCAAGGAAAGAATGGCAAACTGCCATAGATGAGCACACCGTACGTTTTTATTTAAAAGAGAAGACATGCAAACAGAATCCTGCTCCTAGAGCAGGTTCAGAAAAACACATTACCACTCTTGCTGAAATACACATGGAAGATGAACAACCGTGGGTTCATGTTGGGATAAATGAATATTCTAAAACAATAAAAGCCACTTTAGCGCTTGAACAGGAAAGGAGCTTCATTAATGAGAAATTGTTGCAAAAAATAATGGAAAGGGAGGAGATCCCGAAATTTAGGATTAAAAACCATTATGTCTCTGGTTTAGACAGTCCAGACTTTGAAAACCGAATTGCGGGTAGATGCATGCTGAAAATTAGCATTGGACAAAAAACAACTTACCATAATGTTTGAATAGTGTGTGGAACACAAAATGGCTTTTACGTGGGCAATGACATCATGCACAGAATGTGTATGGTGCTAGATTTCCTTAATCAAAAGATATGGTCACGCATAGGTGGGCCGGCACTTGAATTTGAAGACAAAAGAAGGGCTTATCATTGCGCACATCTGGTCCCTTATGCAATTGAATTACAAATGAGGAAAGATACTATTATCCCTGCCTTCACAAAGCAGTTTGCAATAACACTGAAATGCAAAAATGGACAGCAGATGAAAGATTCTGATGCATTTGTATGTCTGAATGAATCCATAAAACAGCAAGGCCTGGATTATGAATACATTCCAATGGTAGATGTGGGTGAAGGGTCTGTAAAAATGATGGTGAATAATAAAGGTTATCAGAATATTCATTTAGAGGAAAACTCCCCAGTAGGAATGGCCATACAAAAATCACATTACACAGCTGATCTAAATAACATGGTGATTGGAAATATCCCTGAAAAGTATGTAGATGCTAAGGGTGAATTGCCAGAATGCCTGGACTCTCAACCCAAAGGGATATTTAAAATTCATTCTGTGTACCTTTATGATTGAAATGAGACAGTGTGCTGTCATCAAGAGGACTGCATAACATTTAACTTAAATGAAAATGAAATAGAAAATCAGCCCATTGAAGTGGAAGCTGATATGCCAAAACATTTAAATGTGGCAGCTTTACAAAGAGACACAGCCACACAATTAGAGGAAAGCGCCGAGAATCCCATGCCAGAACATTTTCCAGAATTTTCCAAAATGGGAGAGGAGCAGATTTTGTTAGCGGATGCATGTGACAACGAGGAGGATAAGAATGAATTGAGGAAGATATTTATGGAGTTTAAAGATGTATTTGCAAAAGATGATTATGATTGTGGGCTAACTAATTTACATGTGGCCACACTTCCGGACGGGTGTAGCAGAAGCCCAGTATTTGTATGCCAGTATAGACTACCGCTGACATGTTTAGAATCATTGGCAGAGATTATTAAAAATTTGGAGTCGCGGGGAATCATCAGGCCCATTCATAGCACATCCAATACACCGATTTAAGTGTGTTAAAACCAAACGGTCAATGACGACTGTGTGCAGATTTGAGAGAGTTAAATAAAAGAGTGCCAGTATCCAGATGGCCACTGCCATTCATTGATCAGGGATTAGCTCAGGTACATGGTTCCAAAGTGTTCACCACATTAGATCTCACCTCTGGATATTGGTGTGTGCCATTGGCAGAGGAGATACAGAATGTATTTCCTTTTCATTTGATAAGACTCAATACGCATGGGATTGAACTCCATTCAGGTACGTCAATAGTGGGAGTGAATTTGGCATATTTTTGAGGAAGGCTATGCCTGATGCAGCAGAAAGAGGAACCATAATTTATGCTAATGATGTCCTGATAAAAAATGATAGCTTGAAAAGCCATTTTGATGAAATAAGACATGTTCTTGGCCAATTGCAGAAAGCAGGCGCCAAAGTATCTTTACAAAAAGCACAATGGTGCAAGAAAAAGGTGAATTTTCTAAGCCATGAAGTGAGTGAACATGGATTAAATCCACAAAAGAAGAAAATAGAAGCCATACAGAAACTAAAAGATCCTAAAAATGTGAAAGGGGTAAAAAGTTTATTAGGAATGACAGGCTATAACAGAAAGTTCATTGAAAATGATGCTGAAATCACTCAACCATTGACTAAACTGCTTAAACTGAATACACCCTGGAAATGGGAAAAATAGCAGTCTGAGGCAGTGGCTAAATTAAAGGAATGTCTTGTAAAGGCACCATGTTTAGCATATCCCATAAAGGACAGGGATTTCTTTATGAAATAGGTTTCTCTGAACATTGTATGTCAGCAGTGTTATCACAAAAACATGATTTGAATCACAAAACCATTGCATATGCAAGTAAGACATTTTCCCAAGTTGAAATTAAATTCAATGAATGTGAAAAGGCCCTATTAACCACTGTGTGGGCGCTACAACATTTCCGCCCCATTGTTCAGGGAGAAAAGGTGATTATTGAGACAAATCATCAACCTTTGCTGTTTTTAGAGAGTAAAAGAATTAGGTCAGGTAATCTAGCGCAGTCCAGAATCACTTCATGGACGCTAGCAATACAGAGTTTTCCTGTTGAAGTGAGATATGGCCAAAATAAAAAAAGCACAATTGCTCAAGGTTTAGCAGATTTACATGACTGTGCAGCTGAACCAGTATCAAATGAAATAGAAGTGGAACCTAATTGGCAGGAATTTGAACAATCACCACACAAAGCCTTTGATGAAAAAACATGCAAAGACTTGCCAACTGTGTATGTTGATGGTTGTGCCTTTCACATTGAAAATGACAGTGATAAACAATTAGTATCAGGAATAGGGAATGTCTGGTTGAAGTGTCAAGGTATCCCGAGTATAGGGATGAGAATTGGTGCTAGGAGCAGTCAGGTAGCGGAATTGGCAGCCATTTATAAAGCAATTGCTACTGCAGTTGATAATACATTCAGTGAAATTGTCCTGGTGACTGATTCTGATTACGCGCGAAATAGCTTTGTGGAATATTTACCTGGCTGGAAAGCAAGAGGCATGATTACATACAACAAAAAGGCACTTAAACATGGAAAAATGATACAAGCCATAGACAAATTGGTGTCAGAAAATGATTTAACAATATACTGGAGGAAAATTCATGAGCATTTGAAAACTCCAGGAGAGGATAAGCAGGGAAATGATAAGGCAGATCACCTGGCTAAAATTGGGGCTGTGATGGGAGAATTGCTACCTATTGAACATTTACTGGGTGAAATACAAATTGATGCAGTAACACGTTCTAAAGCACCAAAGGAGACAGATCAACCAGTGGTACAGTGGAGTTATGATACACCAGACCAAGATCTGATTGAGGCACAAAAGGATGATTGAATTTTGGGAATCTATTATAATCATTTGATAGATCCTGAACAAAACCCTTTAACAGAAAATGATTGTATGGTAAAAGAAGAGTTGAGGGTGCTATTAAAGAATAAAAAATAAATAAGCCTACAAGATGGACTCATGATTATAGAGTCCATAACAGGACAAATACAGTGGGTGGTACCCCTTTCATTCAGAGGGTTAATGCTACACCATGCGCATGATGCTATAACTGCAGGCCACAGAGGCTCACAGAAAACAATGGAAATACTAAAAGATTATGCTTATTGGCCACACGTGTCCCAAGATGTGGAATTATATACTAGAGGATGTCTAGTATGTGCCCAATTTAAACCTGCTTCACCAATGCAAAGAGCTCCATTAATGAAAAGAGGCCTAACCCTTCCATGGTCAGATTTGCAAATAGACTATGTAGGGCCTGTAAAGAGGTCGAGCAGGGGGAACCGGTATATTTTAAGTGTGGTATGTTTGATGTCGAAGTGGATTGAGTGTATTCCTGCACCAGATTGTAGTGCGCAAACAGCAGCCACATTGCTGGTGAACCATGTGTTTTCAAGGTTTGGGTTGCCACAAAGAATAGAATCAGACAGAGGAAGTCATTTTACAAGTGCTCTAATGTGTAAGGTATGGCAAATACTGGGTGTGAAGAGAAAGCTACATATCGCATATCGGGCGGCGTCTTCAGGTGGAATTGAACGCAGCAATAGGTCTGTTGTGGACATTTTAAAGAAATTCGTAGCAGAAGCAGGTTCCAGCTGGGATTTACGCTTACCTTTGGTTCTGATGGCAATCAGATCAACTCCTGCCAAAGCAACAGGTATTAGCCCTCATGAAGTTTTAACAGGTAGGAAAATGGTGTTACCACAACACCTGCTATACCGGACACATGAGCAAACACTTGTGAGTGCATTCACAGTTCATGAATACATTGATGAACTGAGGAAGCATTTACAACATGCATTTGCTTTTGTACAGAAACATTTAGAAAGAGCTTCTGACAGTGCAAAGTCATATTATGATAAAAGGACGTCAGTAAAGGAATATTGTGTGGGTGATCAGGTGTATAAATTTCATTTTGGAAAAGGTAAACAGAAACATTCTAAATTTCTAGCAGCCTGGCAGGGACCATTTCGAATTATAGATAAGGTCGCTCCTGTGGTCTATAAAATGTTGAAGACTGAAGGTGAAACAGCAACAGAACAGTTGGTTCACGTGAATCAAATTAAACCATGTCACCCTAAACATGAGATTAAACAACTTGAGCGTGTAGAAGCAGATAAAGTCCCTTGAACATAAAAAGGTAAAGTGAATGGGGATAGTCAATAGTAGTGGCAGAGAAGTTAAATAAAGATGGTTGATTATGATAATGGCACATTAACACTGTAATATATGTAAATATATATATATTAATAAATATATATATTAAAAAAATGGAAGCTGAAATTTATGAAGTCAGTGTGCAAAATGAAAATGTATTATATATTGAATGCTGTTTTATGTATGTTTGTTTTCTCTTTAACCTATGTTTAATTTAAGAAGGCGAGAGAAAAGGGATGAAATGTTTTGCAAAGCACATTTATTTTTGGCAAAAGGGTGAAGTTAGTATTGTGCTATGACTTAATTTATTACTTTTCTATTTGATTTAGAATATTAACATATTTGTACTTGGAGGACACGGGATCAGAGGCCATGGGAGACGATGGAGTCCTGGAGCCCACGTGGACGGATTCCGGAGAAGCCCCGGAAGGGAGCGAAGATCAAGGCTGCAAAGCGATCAGCATTGAAGATGACGCCGGCAATATGGATAATTATGTTGATGTTCGGAGGGAACTTCAAAAATTCAGAAGCTTAGGTTGTCATTGAACCTGTACCAGCATCTGGTATTGCGGTAGAAGAAGCACCAGGATTCATCATGAGTGATAGAAGGATGATTTTCCAGAACATTTATATACCATTGAATCCTGATATTTTGATAGAAAAACATTTGAACAACACTGAAATTAAAGCTGAGCAGACTAAAGAGTGGCTGGAAATAAGAAAAGAGGACGCTAAGCAGTCAATAAGAGATATATTGATGCAATTGGAGAAAACATTTGTGAATTCTGCAGACATTAAGAAGAGGAGAGGAAAAAGAGGTGCAGTGATGCTTGCAATATCATTGGTAATGTCTATAGTTGGATCCATAATAGGTACCACGATATCAACAGCCAATGCCATTTCAGTAGGGACGCTGAGTTCTAAAGCACAACAACTGAGTGTTGACCTATAAATAATACAAAAAATATTAGCTGGGATTAGAGGGGGATTGGATGAACAAGTAAGGTTCATGAATGAAACTGCGATCATGTTGAATGAACAAGCGGATGTGATGCAATGGGAAACTAAGATGATTATTAAGCATGACAGAACACTTAGTGAGATTTTGAATATAATGAGTCCTGTTGATAGACTATCAACAAATTATATGAAAGAACTTCAAACTGCAATTTCACAATTGATTCAAGGACGTATACCATTGTACTTTGTTTCACAGGATATTATTCATCAAATGATAGAAAGGTTTACTAGGAGGGAGATTGATGTGATACAGGTAAAAATTGCATTTGAAATGGGTAATGCAATGCCATTATATGTGGACTTGGATAGGCTGCAAATTGGGTTCTTACTATGCATCCCATATGTAGCTCCTGAACTTATTTATCAAACCAAGTGGGTACACAATGTGGGATTTTGGCAAGAGGACACATTTGTTAAGATTAAGACTCCAGAAGTGGTGGCATTTCAGTCATGGGAGCCTGAAGTTTTCTTGATACCAAACTTGGAAACGTGTGTCAAATTTAAAGAACAAAATTATATGTGCCCAGTTAAACTGTTTGTTCCTGAAGCTACAGACGCTATTTGTGGTTTGAAATATGACCCAAGCATATCAGAAGGATGTGAAGTGATCATTAGCAATATGGGGAGTGAAGAATTAGCACAGGCTAAAATGGTCAAAGGTAAATGGTTGATCAGCACCTATTTAAAAAACCTCACAGTAGTACACTTAAATCATGGAACATATGTGGTTAAACAGGTGAAATATAATGTCTTTTACTTACAGGTTCCAAAGGATACAATTGTGTCAATTGGAGGGTTAACATTGTTTCATGTTACGAATGACATTTGGGAAAGCCAAGTAGAAAATATTGAATTTTTTCAAAGGGATGCATTTCCAATAGACCCGGACCTAGAATTCTTATTGAATCATAAAGAGAAACACATAGTGAAAATGAATCTAAGAAAGAACAACATTACGGTTAGTAACCTGGGTATAATAGAAGTGGAAAGATTTAATTGGGGACCCTGGGGGGAATGCTCTATAGTGGGTTTAGCTGTCCTGGTGCTAATAATGGGAGCATGGTTGATTGTTTTATCAGTAAAAATGAAGATGTTGCTCATGTTAGTGGCTACAACGGGGAGAGAAAGATATCCCAACACGCATACATTTTAAAAAAGAAGAAAGGGAGCAAGTTGGATTTCTTCCAATTATGGCTTGGACCACTGCCAAAATTCTCAGAAAAAAAGGAGGGGATATGTAGGATTATTTAGCGTGTTTTTGGAGTGCAGAACCACTGCATGAGATCAATGTATTGCTATAATGCGGTACAAGCAATTGCACCATTTTTTTTTTCTTCTCCTGAAATGCCTCTGTTGCAGGAGACACATTAGAGGATTAATGAACTAATATAATTAACAGTACTAACATGATCTTAACTTATTAACATCATAATGTGTTCCCCAGTGCAAAATGAGGTGGATAAAACAGGCTCTGAAAGTCATTTTAAACGTGCACTTGGATTAATTTTTTTTCTTCTCTGTTCAATGTGTTAGCTGGATGCAAAATCTGCATGCCAGGAAATGAGTAGATACAGTTTCTAAACTGTATAAGCCAAGCCATTGTTTAAAGAAGGAGGGTATGACATGACAGAATTTTATTGGGTGCACGTCACCCTAGGGGCTGTAACAGAGGTTTCCTGAAGAATCTCGGGGAGAGAGAAAGGCAGTGGACATTTTTACACAGCTTGGGTGAGAAGCCTGAGGGGAGTTGCTGTGGGTTTGCCTGATTGAGGGGCGTTGTTCCAGTGTACTGCTGACTTTCACAGGCTGGAGATTCCAGTCAAATGGCACCGGTTTAAGGACCAAAGAGTGCAGATTGGAACTGCATGTCCTCGCCGGGTGTTACAAAGGGAAGTCCCGAGCCAGTTAAAGAAGGCGACCTGTCCAGAGAGTTCGCGTGCTGATCTGCTACAATTTTGCTGGTAACTATCTTACACAAAGCGAGAATGCGGTGTGTGAATGAAAGCTATTTCAGTCAGGCAGCGTAGCGATTCTCAGAGCCTTCAGTCTTCTTCTTCTGGCGCAGAGGCAGCACAAATGCCTCCCTTCCCGTTAGGTCTTGGGGCCTGGAGATTACACCATCGCAGGCTTCCGCGACCCTTCGGGGAAAGAGGGTTAGGGTCCGTGGATTGGATAGGCTGAGGGTTTTAGGATCACCGGAAAGAGGTAGAGGAAGGAGTAGTGGATAGGGAAGGGGGAATTAGGATAACATGCTCCTTGGCTCCTGCTTCCTTTCAGTGGAGTTGTGACTTGTCACTCCAATGCTCTTTACCTCATCTGGTAAACTCGGGAGCCTTTGTGCTGGAGCTCCAATCAGTTTGGCCAACTGCTTCTGCAGAGCCTGTGTGATTGCCTATGTTATTCACAAACACCTACTAAACATATCCCAGGTTACTGCATGCAAAATCCCCACATTACATCATGTAGAAATAAGCATTCCCCACATTGCTTCATGTGAGGGGCAATTCTGTGCTAAGCCCACTCCGTCATTAAAAGCTACAAGAAACATAAACTCGGACTTAGCTTCGTTTTCTGATGATCTGCGGCGACTGCCGTCTTTCCTGTCTCAGCACCGTTCCGCGGTCGTCTTTCTCTAAAAGCAAACAAGGAAAGTCAGAACGAATGTGTGCGCTTGTTCTACCCTTAATGGGTTAACTGTTCTGAGATCGAATGGCCCGTGTCTTTCGTTTTCCCCATACGGGTCTTAGTAGTCTGGACCATGCAATGCCCCCCCCCCACGGTGCATGCGGTAGTTATGCAAGCACTACCCATGCAGGGTTAATAGTTTGTGCCCCAAGAGTTAGTTTCGTTTTGCACTCGACTTGGTTTTCGTGGTTTTCTTGTTAATTTTATTGAAATCTCTTCCATGCAATTTAGCCGCTGCGCGTGGAACCTTGCGCTACTTATCTTAAGTGTGACGCGGGGCCTGGGGTATGCTTTCAGGCGGGCTGGTGCCCCGCAGATGCTTGCCGACCGGAGCTCGTCGGATGCACGTCAGCTCAGGTTGCCGGGCAGGATTGCGAGCAGCGCTCGTGGGGCACGGCTCGCGCCTGCGCCCTCGCGTGGGCGTGGTTCTCATGTGTCCTGCCGCCGGGGCTGCTGGGAAATGTAGTCTCTTGGCTGTTCTCCACCCCTGGCCACACGACCTGCTAAAGGGATGGAGAACACGTCTTGAGAAGCCCGTTGGGCGCTGCAAAGGCCCCCTCCTCCCTCCATAACCCAACATAGGGGCTCTTTTCCTTGCCACCACCCCAACACTTGCCAGGGCTCTGACAGCGATAGCTGCGTTCTAATGTTGCTATTCAGAAATGCAAGTCAACTGATGCACTGTTCTTTTTATTGTTGCGAAGAATCTAATGAAATGCCATATATTTTGCAATTGCTTCTCTTGTGTTTATTCTAGAAAAGAATGCCTCGCAAAACAGGTAATGTATGATTTTGAAATGAAATTGATTTAAATCACAATCTGTGTAAAGGCTTCTATTTGCTTCTGTTTTTTCTCTGGTACAGTTAGCCCACATGTGGAAAAAGTTATGTTATGAGTAATTATAAATAGCTGTGTGTGTGGTTCCACTCAGTGTATGTGTGTGTGACTTCTGAGTGGAACACAATCTGATAGTCTGTTGGACGTGCATGAGTCAGCAGAGAAAGAGGCCTCTGGAAATAGTTTCACTACTGTAAATAAATTAGTGATTATACCACATGTTATTGTGAATACTTTATGGAAGCATAGCTCACTGGTGTAGATAAATCAGTGATAACAGCCATATGTGGCACTCCATATGAAAATGTGGTGTTCTTGAATAATGTAGAAGCCTGAGGCCTCTAGAGATCACAAGAACAGTCTAAACAAAAGAAAGGGGTTTTGTATGTTGGGGCCACAAATAAAACAAAGAAATTAGGCTCATCACTATACCACAACGAAATGCATACCAACTAAATGTATCTGTGTACTGAAATAATGCATAGCCACAATATCACTATAATACCAAACCCAATCTGAATGCAAGGAGTGATTATTGCTAAATTACTTTTATTCTTGGTGGTAAGAAAATACTGCTAGGTCCCAAATCTACACAAAATACCCTACAGGTCTCAGGATTGCCATTGGCCCTTGCCCTTTGCCATCCACCCCTTGATTTGTGTTCCCTGATTGGCTGGACCTGGTCTCCCCAGGCCTGGGACCCAGCTCTGTTTTCAGTGCTCCGTGCACCTTCTCAAGTTGATGAGAAATACTATGTGTTCCCATTGTTTTCATCAGTATAACCACTTTGCCTTTGAGAGTGCCTGCTGGGTTGCAACATTGTAAAACAACCATGTATCACTTTGTGTCTGCTTCACTTGGAACTGCTGCATTTCCCACCATGAGAAATGGCCATTGTTCAGCTCGGCTGCACCACGCAGGTGAACACCACAAAAGTGAGCTGTCTGGGCAGCTATACATGAGGATTTATTCTGCTATTTTGCAGATGGATTCTTGTCTCTGAGGCTTAGTAATGTTCTCCTAGTCTCTGACCTTGGCTGTGAGCCCTGGCTTGGTGCTTCATGCAGCCTAATTCTGCTTTTCTTTACCTCTCATTCTGAGGCCTGTGGCTACATGTAATCCTACTATGGTTATGCTAGAATTGATATATGTCTATATTGTGCTACTCTTCTTATAAGTTATATTATGTTGGCTCTTCCAGGTTAATTATTCGATCCTGTAGTTCCATGTGGTTATTATATATGGCATTTATGATATGATATGGCATTTATAACGTGCCTGTACACACGTTAGTTGCAATAAAGGGCTGTCAGCTTGCTCTGCCTCTCTTTCTTCCTTGCATTTCTGCATTTGGCTAATGAGAGAAAATAATAAAGGCTTTTGACAGTATGTGTATGTATTTGTCCTCTATTTACAGAACTGTGTAAGCATGTTAATTGTGTGTGCATGTGTGTGTCCGTATAACTTCATGCAGGGATGTGTGTTTGCTTCATGGCTAACGTTACTATGGCGTGTGTCTCTAATAACATCAGCACAGTTACATATTTGTCCTTAGTTGATCAGGTCCAGTGAGGCGCCTCCATCCATAACCAATGAGGCACTTGTATCCAGGAAGATGTCTGCTGGATAGAGTTTGAATGGTTGTCTGAGAGAATATCTGTATGCATATGTGGATGTCACTGGCCCTCCTGGGGACTGTCCAAACAGTGAGTGGCATCTTGCATTTCTGGCTCTTCAAGCTGTTGTGCTTATGGGGGTCAAGAGGGGCATTCCAGGGACCCTCTCTTCAATCTCACAGTGACTCAACTCCCGATCCGTCCCTGGTGAGCCAGACTCAAGCAGCACTGAGCACCTGCTTCAATCTGGATAGATGCTAGTTCACCACTAGACCCAGCAGGACTCACCACACCCAACCCTGGTTTTACCCAGATCAACACTGTTGAACCACCTAAGAACTGCCAAAAGTTACTATTGACTCATAGTTGTCCCCCATTCCATGTTTGGCCCTAGTGACTTGTTATTTTTTTTTTTTTTACTGAAAGAATTATCCTTTTAAATTCATTGTGGTTGCTTATTGCGCTTCCTCGCCTGTTTTATTACCCAGAGTGCTCTATATTTCACATGTGCTACGATCTCTCTAGATGGGTGGGTTTTTATAGTGTATTTATCGTTATTTGTACTTTGGTGTGGGTACTTTTTTATTTAATTATTTAAATGCAGGAGGAACAATGCTCTATTGATCACAAAAGAATGTACAATACATAAGAAATTGGATTTAATAGGAAGAGTGACCTTCTCACGAAAGGGTGAGTTTGAGTTTGAAGGACATTCTGATCAGGTTGTAGAGTGGAGTAAATCGAACAGTCACCGCAGACAGTAGATAGGTGGACTTAAACAGAATAAGGACAACAAACATTGGACATTGTGTAAGTGCAGGTAGGCGGAAAGGCCATTGGTGCTTGGGATGTGACCATAATGGATGAAGTGCTAGAGTGGAGGCAGAGGAAGTAAGGGATATAGGCATGCTAGAGGCAAGAAAATAACAAATGTTAGCTACCATTCATCTTGGTGATGGAGGATAGCTCAGCGGCAACACGTTTGTCTTAGAAGCATGACAACGCAGGGCAACATAGGTTTGAATCCCAAACCCGCACTTAGAAACTACTCATTGGTATTAATCATGCAGTGCCCATGTGAAAGGCAGGGAAGAACATCTCATGCATCAAGCACTCAGACAGAGCTTTTTCTACCATCTATTATACCATATATGGAGAATCATGTTGTAATTGTTTATTTTTGCTATACGTATTATGGCAGCATTTATTTTTTTAGGGTCTAGTAGAGTTGTTTCTTTGTATTCTCATAGTCTGCAAACCATTTTTAATTTGCTATTTCACCCTCCATATTTCCATGATATATAGTCAGGGAAATCCTTGCACCTACGAAATGGTAACTTAGACAGCTGTTAACACGTGCAAAGTCGAAAAATGAAAGCTCACAAGGATGTACTGAAGTTATATTAATAACGTGGCATTGCCAGTATTTTCAGCTGCAGGTTTTAGTGGAAGTACCACATTCGTTGGTGCGAACGGACTAAGCTATCTCTTCTTCTCCAATGGTTGTTGGCAGTTATATCATGAGAATAAGTAATGGTCCATATAGATTCTTGCATTGCAGAGTTGCTGGATATTCACTGTAAGAGCCCTCCCCGTCTTCAGATGTGCAAAAAGAATAAACAAGACACCCCCTGACGGGGGATAAGGCTAAGAGAACCGGTTGCAAAGTTAAAAAAATATCTTTATCTAAATGGCATCCAAAGAACTCTCTTGCCTGTGAGCGCTCTCACAAATATCACAATTACATCACATTATAAAGAGAAAAATCGTCATAGGTGGCGCAATTAACATAGGGTATTAATTTGGTGCAGGATTGGACAGTCATTATAGTACTATATGGCTGTGGCGTCACTGTTCCACCCGGATTGGTCGCTCCTTTGGCGGGAGGATGGACATTGCGTGATCCAGTTTTCAGTGTCCAGGAGGGGTGAAGGTCAGGTTGCCATGAAGCGGGGTGGCTGCTAACTAAGCTAATATAATACATCTTTGTGAAGAATGCACTAAATAATGATCATTTGCTATTAATTTGAACAAATCGTTGTAAACCTATAAACTTCATACATGTATTTACATTGTTAATAACAGCAGCTTATATGTATAGCATCAGGTTAAAGGGTTTTGACCATCATGATAACATTGATTGAAGCTAGGGTCTGGACTCGTAAAAAGATCCAAGGCATATTGGCATTTGTTAGCAGTGGGAGACAATATACTATGATAGGGGTCTAATGTTAGTCGGGGCCTGCTTGGTGGGCATCATAGCGAAGTCGCATATCTGGTACATCAAGAGAATACCTTGCGGGGACACGGGGTTACACTGGCAGTAATTTTCCAACGCTGAGGGCGAGGAGGCATGGACAGATTTGTGGAGATGGATGAGCTACATTGCTTGGCTCAAGCCGGTTCACACGCAGGGCAGTGATCTCAGAGGAAGAGTGAGATGTTACATTTGTTTTTTGTTGCAATTACTCCGGCTTCAGCGTGAGAATGGGGCTGCAGAGTTTTCCAGACACAGTGAGAGAATAGGTTGGGGCCATGTGTGCTGTGTGTGCAGCCCTGCAAAGGGAGAAAAACCTTTTTGTATTATCGCAGTGAGGCCTAGTTACCAAGATGGAGCCAAGGGGGTACAAAATGGATGCCATGTGTCCTGCGCAATGGCCCCATCTACACGAGTGCCAGCTGATACTGGCATCACATAAGGGCAACGGGGGTAGCTCCCACCACTGGAGGCACATGGTCCAAGTTTGTACTAGGGAAAGGAGGGACGGGGGGAGGCCTACGGGCACCTCACTCCCACACATCAATCTGACCTTTTCGGGATGTATTGAAGCAGTTCAAAGTATCAAGGGCTGAAGGGAAATGCTACTTCTCTATGTTACTATCACAAAGTCAGTCACTCAAACATTAGGGTGTTCCACTTCCACCTTTGATGGACTCTCCGTAGGAGCACATGCCGTGGCTTGATCTTTTGGCTCCTGCATTGACAGGAACTTGGCATTTGACATTTCCTGACAGCAGGCAGCATGCTCTGAAGCTGGTCTCCCCAGTCCTGGGACCCAGCTCTGTTCTTAGTGCTCTGTGCACCTTCTCAAGGTGATGAGATAGACTATGTATCCACATTGTTGCCATCAGTATTACCACTTTGCCTTTGAGAGTGCCTGCTGGGTTACAATGCTGTAAAACAACACAAGTATCACTTTATGTCTCCTTTGCTGGGAACTGCTCCTCTTCCCAACATGAGTAAATGGCCATGGTTCAGCTTGGCTGCACCACGTAGGTGAAGACCACAAAATTGAGCTTTCTGGTCAGCAATAAGTGAGGATTTATTCTGCTATTTTGCAGAAGGCTTAGTAATGTTCTGCTTGTCTCTGACATGGTTGTGAGCCCTGCCTTGGTGCTTTGTGCAGCCTAATTCTGCTTTTCTTTACCTCAAATTCTGAGGCCTGTGGCTACATGTTATTCTACTATAGTTATCCTATAATTGCTATATGTCCATATTGTGCTATTCTTCTCATAGGTTAGTAGTATTTTGGCTCTTCCAGGTTCCTTATAGAATCGTGTAGTTGCATGTGGTTAGTTGCAATAAGCGGCTGTCATCTTGCTCTGCCTCTCTTGCTTCCTTGCATTTCTGCATTTGGCGAATGAGAGAAAATAATAAAGGTTTTTGACAGTATGTATATGTATCTGTCCTCTATCTACAGAACTGTGTAAGCATGTTCTTTGTGTCTGCATGTGTGTGTCTGTGTAACTTCATGCATGGATGCAATTTTTCTTCATGGCTAACGTTACTATGGCGTGTGTCTCTAATAATTTCACCACAGTTAGATGTTTGTCATTAGTCGATCAGGTCCAGTGAGGCGCCTCCATCTATAACCAATGAGTGACCTGTATCCAGCCATCTGCTGGATAAGGTTTTAATGGTTGTCTGAGACAATATCTGTATGCATATGTTGATGTCACTGGCCCTCCTGGGGGCTGTCCAAACAGTCAATGGCATATTGCATTTCTGGCTCTTCAGGCTGTTGTGATTATGGGCGTCAAGCAGTGGTCGAAGAGCGCGGGAGCGATCGGGAGCGGTGCTCCTCTACTTCTTTTAATTAAGTTTTACCTTTCCCATGCTTTTATTTTAAAAAGATACCGTTCCGGAAACAGTTTGTTTTAAAGTAAAAGTGTAGAACGAAGTTGAAACTTGCACTTTCAGTGCACTGCACTGGACGCTTCCTTAAAGAGTAGGTGCATGTGTTTTTTTTTTTATTGTGTATGGGGGGGTGGTGATGGGGTCTGTGGGAAGCGATGCAGGCCAGTAGGGAACATAATTACACTACTTCGTTTCGTACACTTCGACCACTGGCGTCAAGAGGGGCAATCCAGGGACCCTCTCTTTAGTCTCACAATGACTCAACTCCTGATCTGACCCTGGTGAGCCATCCAAACCGCATGACCTCAATGCCACACTCAAGCAGCACTGAGCGCCTGCTTTAAACTGGCTAGATGCCAGTTCACCACTAGACCCAGCATGACTCACCACACCGAAAGCTGGTTTGATCCAGATCAACACTGTCAAACCACCTAAGAACTGACAAAAAGTTACTATTGACTCATACCTGTCACCCAGTCCATGTTTGGCCCTAGAAGTTAGGGTTGTTTTACTGAAAGAAATATCCTTTTAAATTCATTGTGGTTGCTCATTGCCTTTCCTCACCTGTTTCATTACCCAGAGTGTTCTATATTTCTATCTATTCACATGTGCTACATTCTCTCTACATGGGTGGGTTTTTATAGTGTATTTACAGTTATTTTTACTTTGGTGTGTGTACTTTTGTTTATTAAATTATTTAAATACAGCAGGAACAATGCTCTATTGATCACAAAAGAACGTACAATAGATAAGAAATTAGATTTGATAGGAAGTAGTGAGCTTCTTACAATAGGGTCAGTTTGAGGTACATCCTGATCAGCTTGTGGTTGGGAGTAAATGGAACAGTCACCGCAGACAGTACATAGATGAAAATAAATAGAATAAGGACAACAAACATTGGACATTGTGTAAGTGCAGGGGGGCAGAACGGGCAGTTGTGCATGAGATGTGACCATGATGGGTGAAGTGCTAGAGTGGAGGAAGAGGAAGTGAGGGACAAAGGCATTTTAGAGGAAAGAAAAAAAAATGCTAGATAGAATTCATCTTGGTGATGAAGGATAGCTCAGGGGCAACACGTTTGTCTTGGAAGCATGACAACACAGGGTAACATAGGTTTGAATTCCAAAACCACACATAGAAACTACTCATTGGTATTAATTATGTTGTAAAAGAACAATTATAATTGTAACTAGCAGGCAGATGAGAGGTAGGTAACTCAGAGGCAACGAGGTAGGCTTTTAGGTTGGTTTTGAACAAATCCCTTTTGTCTATTTCCTGGATGTCTGAGGGAAGCAAATTTGATGCAAGTCAAGCAATAAGAGTGAAGGAGTAGAAGTTAGAGGAAGCACAGGAAGGGTGAGGATGCACAAGGGTGGTTGAGGAAGCAGAGTAGAGATTGCGAGAAGGCTTATTGAGTTGTATAGAGGAGGAGAGATACAGTGATGCTTTTCCATTAATAGATTTGTGAACCAGGAGAAGACATTTAATCTGACGTTCTTTTACATCTTCAGTCATCTAGCTTGGTGATGGTATGAGGAAGTAGGTGTGTAGTGAGGGAGTTCAAAGAGAGTCCTGGTAGCAAAGTTAATGATATTGTCCATGAGACAGAAAGCATAGTTTGGGAGATGAGGATGATGGTACAGTTGTCCAGTTTAGAGAAGACAAGAGTGATTATGATATGCTTAGTGATTTTGAAAGGAAGGAGGTGCCTGATTTTACTAATATTTAGGTGGTTGAGATGAGCTGCTGTTCCATTTTTGGAGATGCATTTAGAGAAGGTGTGAGATGAGTCATCGATGATCCCAAGGTTTCTAGCTGATCTGGAGATTGTCAGGTGGGAACTGGATAGGCAGAGTAAGAGATGAGAAAGAGCTTTTGGCAGGGAAGAAGAGCACTTCTGTTTTGGAAGAGTTTAACATCAGAGAGTGTAAAGCCACCTAATATTTAATGGCAGAGAGACAGTTGGAAATGTTGATAGAAGGATCAGAGGAGAGTCCAGGAAAAGAGAACTCCCCAGGTCCTGTGGCTGAACGCACCAGTCTTGAATTGCACAAGAATTAGCATATAATGCAGAATACATCAGGATCATGGTTTGTATAGAATACACCTGTGGGTTGCTGAAGGGAAGTTTTGGCTGCCTGAATCAGACCGTAGGTGATGTAATGTACAGGCCAGATATATTTGGAATTATGTTTGCAATGGTGCACACAATTTGCCTTAGGATGCCTGCAGAATGGGATATGCTGGGGAGCATTTTCCGCAATGCAGTGCCCATGTGAAAGGCAGGGATGAACAGCTCATGCCTCAAGCATTCAGAGAGAGCTTTTTCTAAGGTTGGTTGATTGCCCTACATTAGATGATTGTATACAGTCATTTAGTAAATATTTTCGACACACTAGAAATGACTTTGGATTCCTCATTTCAAGATTTTTGAACTTTATCTGCAACTCTCATTCCAACACCCATGACCTTCCCCTTCCCTCAAACTCTGATCTTGAAAAGCAGTCAAGATAAATATAACACATTGTATCTTTGAAAAATTCCAATTAGACTTCAGTACTGTCCCTCACTCCAACCTTATTCCCACCACCCTTTCCCACCCCCACAATCATCCCCCAACATGATTGTCTCTGGAACAGGAGTCAGGCAGATGTGACCATTTTGCCATGTGATCCTCATCTCCAAAAATGGGAAAGGTGTACTTTACCAATAAAACATAGCATAGCATTATTACACGGCCACGGTAGTGGCCGTGTAGTTATGGTTAGTTGCTAATCCCATAGGAAGAGCACTTTTTGGGCGGCTTATAACTTCGCTCTCCCTGGATGAATCCACACCAAACATTGCAATGAATGTATATGGCCCACTCTGAATGTTTTAGCAATGTTTGGTGAGGTTTGGTCCAGGGGGGGATTGTTATAGGGGGTGTCCCAAAATGTCTTTTTTTCCCATAGACTGAATGGAGGAAAAACTTTGCGCACGCCTACAGCCCAAACCGCTGGATGGATTTTCTCCAAATTTGCGGCAGGAGCAGCGGCTTGGTCCCAAAAGTGTGTTTTTGTAAATTTGGTGAAAATCTGTCCAGTAGTTTTCTTTAAAACGATCAAAAAGTAAGTCTAAAAAATTAATGATATCTATGTCCTCTCCGCAGAGGCACTTCCCTGTTCGCTCTGCGTACAGGACATCAATTGGCTAATCGGCACGCGTCATATCCGCAGACACGCAAGATGTCTACTAATTGGCTGGAGTGAGGCGTGATGAGCATCAGATTGTTCCGATGTGCCTGCCATCTTGGATACGCCAACAGCACGGTGGCTAACAGAGGTGAAATGCAGTTCTGGGGATTGTTTTGGTGTGCAAGAGTGGTTGGGGAGGTTTGGGGAGTAAGAGATGGGTGAAATACTGTATTTGTTTAGGTGGCAGGTGCTACTGATGTATTTGCCATGCCCGCGCTGTCCGGGATGTTCGTAAAAATGAGGGGTGTCCTAAGGATAGTATTCCCATCCATGCTGTGCGCAGGCAAGTTGAAACTGTTCTAAGGACATGCGCGGTGTGAGCGGACATTAACATTGACTATATGCCACAGTTAAAATGTTTTATTCTATGGTTGTGATACTGAGTTATAAGTCACCATGGGTGTGATATGCTGTGGTGGTTGTGGCCTTGGGTGCATGGCCGCACGCCGTAGGCCGCAGCATATCACACCCATAGATTACACCCATAGAATCGAATATCTATCAGGTGGTTGTGGGCAGGGCCTAGAGTCTTGGGTGCATGGCTAAAGGCCGTAGGCCGTAGGCCATACACCCAAGACTCTAGGCCCTGGCCATTACCACCGCAGCATATCAAACCCATAGATTACACCCATAGAATTGAATATCTATCAGGTGGTTGTGGGCAGGGCCTAGAGTCTTGCACCCAAGACCTAAGTTATAAGTACTGAAGTTATAAGCCAGCATGGGTGTGATATGCTGCAGTGGTTGTGGTTGTGATATGCTGTGGTGGTTGTGGCAGGGCCTAGAGTCTTGGGTGCATGGGCAAAGGCCATGCACACAAGACTGAAGTTATATGCACTGAAGTTATAAGCCACCATGGGTGTGATATGCTGCGGTGGTTGTGGACAGGGCCTAGAGTCTTGGGTGCACGGCCAAAGGCCATGCACTCAAGACCGAAATTATAAGCACTTAAGTTATAAGTCAGCATGGGTGTGGTATGCTGCGGTGGTTGTGGACAGGGCCTAGAGTCTTGGGTGCAAGGCCGAAGGCCATGCACTGAAGACCGAAGTTATAAGCACTGAAGTTATAAGTCAGCATGGGTGTGATATGCTGTGGTGGTTGTGGGTGTGTTATGCTGCGGTGGTTCTTGCCAGGGCCTAGATTCTTGGGTGCATGGCTGCAGGCAATACACCAAAGAGTCTAGGCCCTGGCCACAACCACCGCAGCATATCACACCCATGGATCACACCAATATAATCGAATATCTATCACATGTTTGAAATCTACAGTTTCTGTGCTGTTTGATTTGTATAGTTTGTATGTGAAGTTTTGGCTATGTCATATTATTAAGATTGTAGAGTTTGGTAACAAGCACTGTAGTATAACATATCCATGGAAGTGAACATTTTGTATTCGGTATATGGTTAGATGTTTGTTTCAATGGTTCTGTTATGCAGCAGTATTTATGTGCTCTATTAGAATATACTCACTGTTTGATTTGTTGATTTGCTGTCCGCTGGTAGGGCATGCCACATCCAGGGTTTTCCAGCAAATCCAGTATGGAAAGGGGACTGTGGGAATCAGCCAATCAGATGTTGACAGTGTGTGTAGTGATGATGGCAGAGGTGGAGAAAGTCAGGGTGTTGGTGCTCAGAGATAGGTTTGTGTATGGTTTACAGCAGTATTCTCAATGCAGGCATGTGGCAAACAATTTTGATGTTAAAGGAGCGGAGGTGGTGTGGAGCACTGTGCCATGATTGCAATGTAGAGGCAATTCTCCAAGTTTGTGAAGATATGCGTAGGATGAACAGTCCCCATCTTGTAGTTTTGCACTATGGTGCTTTCCATTTGGGCTTCCTGAGTGCCCCTACTTTGTTGGCAGATTTGGAACAGTTGGTTCAAGCAGTAATGAACATCCTTCCAAATGCAAAAGTAATTTTTTCTGGATTACTACCTAGGGCAATATGGGACAATAGTTCTGTTTTTTGTCCTCAGCAAAACATTGCTAGGTGTGTAATCAATCGAGGCATGCATGATTTCATGCTTAGAGCTGGTACGTATTTCTGTAACAATGAGAATATTGATTCAGGTAATGCTGTTTATTTTGAAGAAGATGGTGTTTCTTTATCTTTTTTGGGAAATGCTATGCTGTTTTGGAATGGAAGGGTTGCTTTGGAGAAGGTTATGTGAAGATTTTAATTGTAAAGTAAGAAGAGAAAACCCCCAAAAAAAGACAAAATAACAGGTGTCTGCCACGCATCTGCAAAAAAAACAAAATAAACAGCTCTTTTCCGAGCCCACCTCAAAGGGGAAATGGGGCACACTATTTAAATGTATATTCACCATGCTCAGATCTTCGATATGTCCGCGGACATGGTGGTAGTCTGCGGACAGCACGTATTACATACAGGGATTTTGGGGTGGAGAGGCATGCAAATGAGAATGTGGGGAGCTAGTGATTGGTCAGTAAAGTTTAGTGGGTGTGTTGTGTAAGGAGAGATTTTGTGAGAACGGCTTTTTCCTGAGAGAAGAACAAATAGCTATGGCTGTGTGTTTTCAAAATAGATTATCTGGATTTTGGGAGACGCATGGATACATTGGTTGGTAGTGCATGCAGAACGTTGTGGAGTAGCTGCAGATCTTAGATTCCCTCATATGGATGTGCACTGGCATGGAGTGTGTGGAATGAAGTGGCTGGACCTGGTACCTCTCTGTGCTACTTTAGAGACAGGACATCATCCAGACATAATTATAATTCATTGTGGAGGGAACAGTTAGGACATATGTCTGGAATTTCTTTGCAATTTGCAATGAAAGAAGGACTTGCGAAGGTCATGCACATGTTTCCAAATTCCCAAGTAATTTTTTCTTGTATTGCGCAAAGACAAATGTGGCTGTGTTCTTCTTCATTTGGTCCACAAATGGAGAAAGTGAGGCACAATGTCAATAAGGCTGTGCCTTTCTAAGAGATGTTGGCATGTCCTCTTTTCACAATGAAATATTATGTTTCGTTGCACATACATTTTTCGCAGAGATGGAGTCCATTTTACCTATGCTGGCAATCAGATTTTTCTGAGAAATGTACAAAATGCATTGCAACCTTTTTTGGAATTACAGTCATCTATTTTGCTGTAGATGGTGACGATTTCAAGTTTTTCAAACACACAAAAACCCCATCAAAAGGTCTTTTCAGAGCCACCACTTCCTCCCAGAGAAAAGTGGATTGGTTTTGCTAGGGCAGCACCCCAAAATTCTATCTGTCCTAGGACTGTCCCCAGACTTTCAAAAAATGTGCAGAGCCCTGCACTGTTTATTTGACACTTCTATGTTTAAACTGTGAAAGGCGGCTCTGAAAAGAGCCTTTTTTTTGGATTTTTGTTGTTTTATATTTTCTTTGCTTTTTTACACATGACACACTAGGAGAGGAGGGGTAAGGAGGGTAAGGAAGGGACACCAACCACGGGGATAAGAAAGGGCAGGTGGAGAGAGGAAGATGTAGGGTGGGCCTTATTTAGGTAGGTAGCAGGTCTTCTGTTGGTCCGTGGCTGTAGTCTCGAAAGCATTTCGAAGACTCCCCCCCTGCAGAGTACTGCGTCGCAGTACATACACAATATTGTGACCCTCGAAAGGTAAGGGTCAACAGCATCATGAATGGCCTGTGAAGCAGCTGGAGGTATGCGCTCTCCCACAGGAGTGTCTCTTGTGGTGAGAGGAGCAGAAACAGAGGATGCTGTAGACAAACTCAACCTACTACGTTTATCACAAGGTACAACCTTGTGCTCCGCACTGTGGAACGAAGTTAGGAGTCGCTTCATGGATGTTGTACCAAAGCTGTATGAACCACGTCTCCCACGACTCAGCACCAATTTGCACTAGTTATAGATGACCTTGTTCGCACATGCTTTCGGCACGTTACCATAAACGGTAAACAAGCGCCACGCCCAAGACTCCCAGCGAGTGCTGGTAGTAGGGAGTTGCTCGACCTCATTCTCTTCATCCTCTTCATCCTCGTTCTCTACATCCTCATGCGTGTTCCTCTCTGCAGGCACTTGAGGAGGTGGTGGTGGTGGAGGGTTTTGGGGTGGTGCTGAGGCGGATGTAGCAACAGCAGCCATGGATGCCATTAGGGTTGATGAGATAATCTCAGCAAGAGCAGCAAAGGCAGCAAAAGTCAATCTGCAATAGCCAGAAGTACAATGAAGATCAGCTCTGGGGTGTGGCCTTTTATAAGGGTGGAGGGGTGCGTCTCGTGACCATATCGAACACTCAAAAGCGTTCAAAAATGTACAAAAAGTATGTGGAAAGCCAGGGCCATTGTCTGTGACATGTGAAATGGTGAATTTTTACTGTAAAATAATTTGGATTGTCTGAATAAATTCTTTTAAAATGTTGGGGAACCAGACAGAGCCCACAAATTAGGACACATGCTCAGCGTGGGTGTGGTCACATGATGACATCAGGAACACGTGTCCGCAGGATACCAAATGCACAGAAACGTTTGTGCGCATGCACACGGGTGTTCTACGGACAGTGTTCGGGTCCTGAAACGAATTAAAAGTGCAACACAACTGAGAAGGACAGTTACGGACAGGTGCGATGTTCGCAGGACTTACGGGTGTGGTGCGCATGTGTGTAGATGTTGTGCAGACTGTACGGCCAGGTCCTTAGGACACCTCCATTTTGTTTGACTACAGACATCCCGGACACCACACGTGTTCTACAAACAGTTCCATCTTGGTTGCGAACGGTACGGACAGGCATAGTGTCCTTAGGACACCGCCATTTTGTTCATTTACGGACATCCCGGACACCTGGTGTGTTCTAAGAACAGTTCCATCTTGGTTGCGAACAGTACGGAGAGGTATAGTGTCCTTAGGACACCCCCATTTTGTTCATTTATGGACATCCCGGACAGCTGGTGTGTTCTAATAACAGTTCTATCTTGGTAGCAAATGGTACGGACAGGTGTAGTGTCCTTTGGACATCCACATTTTGTTAATTATGGACAGGCCGGACGTTGTCAGCGGACATTTTAACTGCTTTAAAAAAAAAATAAGACACAGAGAATTTCATTAAAAGAAACATTACATTTTTTTTATTATATACGTATACACAATTTATGAAACAGAGGGGAAGCAGAAACTCACACAAATACAGGGGATTTAGTCGTTTAGAGAGGACGGATGGGAGGGGATGAAGGGATGGAAGTCTCATCAAAAAGTTTATCTCGGTGTTCAGGGTTAGGGGATAGTTCACTGGGACATGGAGAGGGGGCACAAGTACAGGTGGGACAATGGTACTTAATTTTTTCTTTTATGTGGTCCTCCACTAAGTGCTTCAAACCATTGAAATTTTCCTTGAGCATGTCTATTTCCTGTTCCATGCGTTTCAGAGTCTTTTCCAATGTGTCTTTTGGTGTAATATTTTCAATGTTTGTATGATCTGTTAAAAATATATATATATATATGTTAAGTACACATAAAGTAATGATTATTAATTTGCTTATATAGAGAAGTGTCTACTATTATTATCACTGTCTTCAGACATTTCCTCACGTGGAAAATTATCCTCAAGCCACCCCAAAGTACTGCATATTTCTGTGTGAAAAACAAAAATATATTAATTGTTCTGTACCTCATACAAAAAATGTGGAAATATATAACAAAAATGAAGTTTACTTACTAGTTTCTGGTAAATTGTATTCATAGTGTTGTGTAGGTCTACTGTTGCTTTAGCTCTGCAGTTTCTGTGAGGTAAATATGTTGGAGTCATATCTTTTTTGTTATGGTATAATCCATTTTTTTACATATGGTATTTAAATGGATGGTTGATGTGTTAAATATGTAGGTTCCACTGCTTATTTATTATATATAATGTGTTTAACTGCTGCTTTTTGAACTTGTGCAGTGTTTATATGGTATGATAGAACAATTTCAAATACCCCCTGAGTGTTCGGGTAGTGTTGATGTCATCCGTGACCATCCGCGGACATCAAAGTCATTAGCGGGGTGTTCGGTATGTTCTATGTTACATGCTTTGATAAAGGGAGGTTATGGTTAAGTTGTGCTACTAAAAAGCTAGAAATTCAGTAAAAAAACTTTGTTAAAGGGACGTTATGGTTAAGTTGCACTACTAAAAACCTATGATATTCAGTAAAAAACTTTGTTAAAAGGACGTTATGGTTAAGTTGCGCTACTGAAATCCTATGAAATTCAGTAAAAAAAACATTGTTAAAGGGACGTTACGGTTCCAAGTAAAACCGAAAAACCCCTGAAATTCGCCAGTTATGGTAAGCTAAGCAACCATAACTCACGCCACCACCGTGCACTGCTAAGACTAACACCCAGGACATCAAAGATGACATCACAAATGTCATTGATTGTCCCTTTAACAAAGTTTTTTACTGAATATATATCTATATATTTGAATATGTCAGTGGAAAATTGGTATGTAAATCCAACTGGGATGCTGTCACTTATGCCAAGTAAGGCTCCTATCCACAGAGCGGATATGAATTGTGACACCATGAGCTGTGAATGACTAGGGGGACAGAAATATGGATATGTTGAAAAACTACTTAGCTATTTTAAGTGATTTTAGATTTTGTATTGTAACTATAAAAGCTCCCTTCAACAGAACATATGTGTTTTCTTCTTAGAATAGGCATGTATATTTTGGACAGCTAATATTTAAAAAAAATATTGCATTTAGATGGCCAGAACAATCTACCATCTATTATACCATGTATGGAGAATCATGTTTTAATTGTTTATTTTTGTCATACGTATTATGGCAACATGTATTGTTTTAGGGTCTAATACAAGTGTGGATTATCGCAAACGCTTGTAGAGTCGTTTCTTTGTATTCTCATTGTCTGTAAACCGTTTTTAATTTGCTATATCAACCTCCATATTTCCATGATATATAGTCAGGGAAATCCTTTCACCTACGAAATGGTAACGTAGACAGCTGCTAGCACGTGTAAAGTCGAAAAATTAAAGCTCGCGAGGACGTACTCAAGTTATATTAATAACGTGGCATTGGCAATATTTTCAGCACCAGGTTTTAGTGGACCTACCACGGTGTTTGGTGCGAACGGACTAAGCTATCTCTTCTTCTTCAATGATTTTTGGCAGCTATATCATGAGAATAAGCAATGGTCCTTATAGATTCTTGCATTGCAGAGTTGCTGGATGTTCACTCTGACCTTTTCGGGATGTATTGAAGCAGTTGAAAGTATCAAGGCCTGGAGGAAAATGCTACTTCTCTATGTTACTATCACAAAGTCCGTCACTCAAACATTAGGGGGTTCCACTTCCATTTTTGATGGACTCTCCGTAGGAGCGCATGCCGCGGCTTGATCTTTTGGCTCCTGCATTGACAGGAACTTGGCATTTGACATTCCGTGACAGCAGGCAGCGTGCTCTGATATTGTCTCCTTTCCGAACATCTTGTGGCAGACTAAAGCTTTCATTCCAGCTGCAACCTTTCAAACTGTGCACACACCCATCATTCACCACACATTATTTCGCATGAACATGGATTTTTAAAGGTGTACAGAGCAACGCTGCTCCGAAAATAATGCTTGTCTAATGCCCGCACGTTCGGCTCACGTAGCTTACAAATGGCCACGCTAATTTTCAATGCACAGAAAAAATTGCCTTTGGGCAATAGTTATTTTGTTATGTCAATGTCAAACTGATATAAATTGTGACTGGGTAAAACACCAAAATAGCACAATAAATGTTATGATATTTGCTATGAGTTTTGTGAAGCTGTTTTTTTTTTTTTAATGTCATTCACTTATTCGGCTTCTGTGGGACAATATTTATTTTATCTTTTCGGTGTACAGTTTTGTAGTTTCAAAAGGAGAACTTTATTACATATAACACCAAACATCTACTTTGTCAATTCATGAACAGCAAATTATGGATCGCCATTTTTTATTACTTCTACATTTTCCATAGCTCATACAGTTTAATGTTACAGTAAATAATCAATACAAAGAAATATGATTGTGTATGACAATATCAGCATAACCATTGAATCATAGATTGTTTTTCCTCCACTGTATTAGTTGGTCTGAAGATGTGTGGGCTGCAACGACAAGGCTTCAACCTGAGTTTCTGTGAACATGTGGGTGATGTTGAAACAAAGAATGACCTATCGCTTTCTTTGTAGTCTGAGAGCATGCAAGGTACGCAGAAGAGAGTTGAGGAGGGAGAACGGATTTAGCATCCAAGGGATTTCAATTGACTTTAGAAAAAATACAACATTTGGGTTCGCAGCATATAATGTACAATGGCACATTTTAACATGCTGTCAACATATTTACCAGTCAGCATGTTTAATCACAAACAAATGACCCGATTCAAAATGTAGGCCTTTGAAAATGCCAGCTGGGTGTATAAAGTACAGGTTTTAATAATGACAGGTACCCCATAGGGCAGAATGCATTTTGACTAACAGTTTAACAAACAAATCGGAAATGCATTTTCTGGGCCTTAGACAACATATTATAAATACTGAAAACAGTGTCAATATATTCACTCAATTGCCAAAGAAGAGATCTCTGTGATTTTCAGTAGCACTTGCTGTCCTGCCGGCTCTGGCTGTCTGAGAGCCTGGTATTTAGGCAGAACGGGGAAGCAGGAGGAATGACATTTACTTTCAAATAGGTTTTGGAGTCTTTTGGTTTTGCAGTACAATATGTGAAATGCTACATGTTCACATGCTGCCACCCCATAAACACTAAGCATGCTAGATCATACAAATGTGCCAAGTCCAACATGTAGACTTTTAAAGTGCCTCCTCGGTCTACAAAGTACATGTTTAGACCTGCAAGTTGCCAATTCAAGAGTTCATATTCAAACACAGTGACAGGTCGTGGCGTGTGTGGAGCTGGCCATGACATTCATCTTCATGATTTGAGTAAAATTATGCTGGATTCTGGCTGATTTAGGTGTAACAAGATCTCTGCGTGGGATAATTATAGCATTGCACGAAAAACCACATGTGTTGTGAGAAACAACTGGGATTATGAAGTCGCCAAAGATTTGAAGACAGAGTTTGTCAAGTTCCTTTTATATTGTATTCACACATGTGCTTTATGAATCCATTATGATTCAAGAGTGGACGTGTCCTATGTGAGAATAATTTATGTCCAGATGTTGTAGGATGCTGATGAATACGTTGTAATTGCAAGAGCTCAGTGTTCCTTACAGAGACTAATCACAGTGTGCACTCACATCATAGATGAGATACGGTTGAAAACCAAAGCCATTAAAATTGTCAACAATAGCCTTCACAACAAGAACCAAGAAATGCATGTCCTTTGTTTTTAAAATAAACTGTGAAGAAATAAAGAAATACACACAATATGATTATTTGGTGATGATATATTCCAAAAGACTAGTCACAAACGTATTGAAAATCAATCTCTGGGGAAGCTCTAGACAACTGGAGGAGCTGTGATCCTGTAAAATCAATTGAGTTCATCCAGTTTTCGCATGTAACAAGCTTATAAGACCAAGAAAACAACGTGTGCTGTTGATGGGGCCAATAGTTTGGGGTTTGAAAAGTTTGCCATGTTGCAAAATTCCACATGTTCGTTTTACAGGGAAGTTGTAAGTCTACAAACTTCTGCTCCAAAGTAGCCTTTTCATTGGCAGTTAGGTGTGGGTTTTTATAAAAGAAAGTAAGAAAATAGGTCAGATCTTGCTATGGCAAAATTCCTGTTCTCACGGCAGCATTGTTAACAAGGGGTTTCCTTGGTGATATTTGGGCCAAGTAAAATGCAATCAGAATACCTTGGGTAAAGTACATTAAGACTAAACATATAGCACTAGTCTTTCTCTGTGTGATTGCTTAATCTCTGAAATCCTATGATAATACAGAGATCAGTCAGTTTAAACATATATTATTACTCTACAGTTCTTTTAAAGCACCAATTACATCTTGTTCAATCGATTAAATTAGCCAATTTGGCATGTGAGCTGATATCACATCTTTTTCGGCACTTGTCAGACACACCCAGTCTGCTGTCATAAACACAGCACTTGCCACTTGCTGGCTGCACTACCACTGTTTATTGCCTCCATTTTCTATTTATTTGTATTTATTATTTATTTATCTGCTCTGCACTTTCCACTCTCCCCCGTCCATGCACTTTTTCCCTTTTCCCTTTCCCATGCACCTGTGCGTTCTCAATGTCACTGGGCCTAGTAAGATCGTTGTTATTTTGTGTTCTCCCCTGTTCCTCTCCCTTGCCTAGTCGCACTCTAAACTTGTGTACGAACGCGATACAAATAATATATCATATCATATCATATCTAATTCCCAACAGCCATGTTTGGAATGGACACCAGTGTTAAAGCAGCAAATGTTACTGTCAACATATCAATTCACTTACCACTGAATAGCATGGATGGGGATGCAAGTAGATCTCTCTCAACTTTCTCCAAGGAAGAGGGAGGCCTTGACACATGTTGTATTTTTCTGCCCAGCATGAAAGGGGATTCAGAAAGTTAAATGTGCCCATGTATTAAAACAGACTTGGAGTACACAATAAAGATCTTCTCTGTCATTTTTAATGAGTCTACATCATGCCCCCAAAGCCTGCAGGAGCAAGCACCATCCACATGCCGTGTAGGTGATTCGCCCCCTAGAAAGATGGCAACCACTCGCACCCAGAGCCACTCAATGGGTGCACCTGACATCAACAGCGACCATCATTGGTCGAAAGGCATACGAATGCCCAACAACGACCAAAGTTAATAAGGCAAACCCGGCTCCCTAAAGCTGGAACAAAAGGTTGTTGGCGCTCTCTGCAGCCCTACTGCGTCTCCAGTCTAAATCATGCCCCCAAGGCTTGCAGGTGCAAGCACCATCCACATGCTGTGTATGTGATTCATACACTAGAAATATGGCTGCCTCACGCACCCAGAGCCACTCAATGGCTACACCCAACATCAACAGGGACCATCAGTGGTCCAAAGGCAAACGGATGCCCAGCAACTGCCCAGCAACAAACGAAGCCGAAGGACAGAGCCAACGCCCAAAGTACAGAACCTAAGGCCATTGTAGCACTCTGCAGCTCTCTGCTGCTCATCAATGCCACCATTGATCCAACGCCTACCCCAATGGCAACGGAGCAACATTAAAGGTAAGCTTGATATATACCATTATACAGCTGGCTACCCTGACCCCCACCGATTAATACATCTGCATTGCACTATAAACATCCCCACCCTATTCCTGAGTCCTTTCCTGCCCTCTGGAGTACTACTGACACACCACACTAGCTCATGCCCTCTCACGACAACCCTGTAGCTAGAAGTTCCAGAGTCACAAGTTCACCACCAGCACGTCACCTGGCATGGCGAGCCCAATCATGCAGTCAACTAGTGCGGTACTAGCAATGAGCAACTATAATCATGGGTCGACCGCATGCCCCATGAATCGCAGTGTTCTTATGCCACCCACACCTGACTCTCAATCACCTAGGAGGCTAGACCCATAACATGCAACCCCAATACCAAGAAGCCTGATCAGAGGGAAGAATCCCAGCTAATGCACTGTACTTCTCTGTCTTTACAACAATACAAAACTGCAGCACGCCAACGCCAAGGACACTACCTTCATCCACATAGTCCTCAGCTCGGTACGCACAGCACCATACCCTCTGCATATGCCGCTCATAGTAGTGACCATCAAATGCAGTGCTGCACCACCTCAACTACACAAGCCACCTATGAGAATATCAGCCTCTAAATCTACCCCAGCGACTATAATAGATAGACATAGCTGGATCTGCAGTAGACTCACAGCCAGCACGTACTGCCTCCCAGCACACACCACTATTCAAAATCTTAACCTCAGTACGAGAACTAGTATTACGCTTGAACCCACTACTAGCACCTATGCCCCAAAATACTATAGACACACCTGCAGCAAACAACCTTGCTCCCAGACTGCAAACAGCAAACAAGTGTACACTCAATGTACAAAACCCTCTCCCTCAACCACATTCATGCCAAATATCCTTGCTCTTACAAACAAGTGCGCTAATGACAAAGCATCAAAGGCACACAATTACGCATCTGCCTGTCCATCCTTACCACAGAACCCCCCATCTCCTCAAGGGAGTCTGCATCAATGCGAGATCCCTGCCGCACACACCATTGACAGTCATGATCTGATCACTGCCCAAGACCTTAACATTCTGACCATCATGGAAACCTGGCACCATGAAGCCTCAGGCCAAGCGCTCTCCATAGCTCTCCCTGATAGCTATGCCATCCTCAGGAGAGATAGACTAAACTCCAGAGGTGGAGGTATTGCACTCATCTATAGAGACTGACTACAAATTACACTGTCCAACTTTTCTGTGGAAGGTCATTGCGAATACCTCTTGGCCAAATTCTCATCCTCCCCCAATAACTCCACCACCATCCACATCATCTATCGACCTCCAGGTCCCACAACCTCCTTTGAGGAAAACTTCTCTCTCACGGTAGGAAATAACATCAAACTCAATTCCAGATCTATCATGCTTGGCGACCTAAACCAAGGTAGCAACGACCCCACGAACACGACCGCCACAGCAGTGACCAAAACACTCTCGCCCTTGGCTTCACACAGCACCTATTTGACCCAACTCACACCAAGGGCAGAACACTGGACTGGATAGCCGACCTGAACAGCCGAATCACCATCACTTCTAACACCCCCATCCCCTGGTCAGACCACCATATCTTGACCTATACCCTCCCTCCTACGAAACAGCAACAGCCCACAATCCTAGTCCTACCACCCAGTTGGCCTGTAGCTCCCAGTAGATCTCAAAAGACACCATCTCCCTACTCTTCTCAGCTCTCCTAACAGATCACCTTAACTCCCGTCACCCACAGGTCTTAGCACAGTTATCTAAACACCCTGACCAACGCAGTAGACACAGTTGCCCCTCTTCTGCCTGGAAAAACCACACCAACAGGTCACTTTAATCCCTGGTTCACCCTGGAGCTCCAAGCCCTGTGCTAAAAAAAATAAAAGCAGAAAGTGCTTGGGGGGGAAAACACCTACCGACCACACCAATGCTGCATTATCCCTGATATTTAAATAATACAAGCAGGCCAGCATTTCAGCAAAAGCAGCAGCTCATAGCACTAGAATCAGCAATGCCAGTTCCAACTCCAGAGAAATATTTAAAATATCTAGAACCCGAAACACCCTCCAAACCTCCTACCACAATCTCAAAAGACGACAAATGGTTCAAAAATAGTCTCTATGCAGCAAAAAATAGAGAGAGAAAAAGCTCTCATCACCACAACCACCAACCCTCCCATCACCACTAAACCTCAGTCAACACCCTTGGGCTTTAGAGAAATCTCGGAAAAAGAAACAGACAACATTCTCAGAAAACTCAAACCTTCCAGTTGTAAAGGAAATACCTGCCCAGCCAATACTATCAAAGATTGCTTTGAAGCACTAGTCCCTTTTATTATGAAAAGTATCAATGCCTCCTTTGCTGCAAATCTAGTCCCAGACAGCTTAAAGGAATCAGGGGTCCGACCCTACTGAGAAAAAACATGCTTGACCCTTCAGAACCTAACAACTATCGCCAGATCACCACGGTCCCCTTTCTGCTAAAGATCCAAGATAGAGCTACCTACAAACAAAACAAACTCTACTTAGAACCTAAAAAAGTCCTTGGCACTCACCAATCAGGTTTCCGGCCAGTCCATGGCACAAAATGAACACTATTAGATCTGAAAAAACAGCTAGACACCTTGAAAGACGAAGGCAAGCCAGTCTCCTTCTCCTCCTGGACCTCTTTGCCACCTTTCACTTGGTAGGCCGCAAAACACTATGCCACCACCAGATGGCCACCTTCAACTTCTCCCATGAACCCATGATGTGGATAGCCTCTTTCCTAGAAGGAAGAACCATGAGGGTCTTCTCTGACACCGCATGCACACCACTCATCCCGATTCCTTGTGGAGTCCCACAAGGATCATGTGTCTCCCTGTCTCTCTATAACATCTTCACCAGACCTTCCTTCAACCTCCTAGACTCCATTGGCATATCATACACAAACTATGATGATGATACCCAAGTCCTCCTGCCCCTGTCTGGTATCCACGTGGACGATTGTTACACTATTAACAAAATCTATGCCACCATCCAGGTCTGTATGGCCACCAACGGTGTATGCCTCAACAACAACAAAACAGAGGTCCTATTGGTAGGCTCCCCAGCCATGCTGAAAAAGCTCAACTCCAAATTAACCATGTGTACTATAGATGGAATACAGATACTAGTGTCAACTTCCTTGAAAACACTAGGTGTCCACCTGGATGCCTCCCTGTCACTCACTACACAAGTGAACACAATCGCCTCCTCAGCTGCATACACAGGACTCATCAATGCAGCCAGACACTTCCTCACACCCACAAGCTACCTAACCATTGCCTGTGCAATAATAGGACAAGACTTTATTACTGCATTGCCCTATTTGCTGCAACCCCCAAACAGAACATCCACAAAATGCAAGTAATTCAGAACAATGCCCTTCGCTCAGCACTCGACATTCCTAAAAGAGAGTACATCTAAGCAGTAAGAACAGAAGTTCATTGGCTTTCAATTTGGGAAAGGATTAATCTCCAAGACATTGTCCATAATGCGTAAATGCATATCTAAGACTGCCCCTGAATACCTGTCTCAAAAGATAGTGAAATGCCAATCCAACAGACTGGTAAGAACAACCCACATGCATTGCATTGCCTTACTGAAACTCAAAAAAGTAGAGGAGGAGGATCCAGCTTCCCAACTGTGGCAGCGAACCAATGGAACACCCTCCCTCCAGCCCTAAGAGCCAAGGAAGCATACTGGCCATTCCGCAAGGCCCCACAAATGCAGCTCTTTGCCTAACCCCTGACTTTCGTTTGCCTCTGTACACCGCACTTATTGTTTATACTGTCTATTCTTACCTACTGTTTTATGTGTAACTGATGCATAACAACACTCGATGTTTTTGGGCTCAGGCACTTTGCAAATGTAAAAAATAATATAAATAAATATTGATGGTTGGTTGGTGTGCTGCGCTTTGCAGAATGTCTTAAGTATCACACATTACCTAAGGAGGAACGCATGACTAAATGCCTTTGGCTCTGCAATGCTAGTCATATTATGATGTTGGGTGCAATTAATAATTAACCTGTCTGAAATATAGTGATGAGATATCAGTGATGCTGGCTGTGAGTATGTTATTTACTATGGGAGTATTCATGTATCTTCAATGGGATATATCTATATGTTATTGTATGTTAATGTTATGATGTGTGGTCCCCTGGCACTCTGGTGGATCTGAAGAGCAAGAAGGTAAGGTGGTGGGGGGAAAGTTTGTAGGAATGAGCTGGAAAAATGTGCAATAGAGCTGTGATGTGCTGATGGCAGCTTCAGTTCAGTGTACACCGTTCGCTGAGCGTAGGTGTGAATTTTCCATCAGTAGTTGTTATGTGATGTTGTGCAAGGGTATGCGTGGTTTGTTTTGTTGTTGTGGTTTTATATTATCCACATACAGTTGGTGGGTGGACTGTGTTAATTATTTTATTAATGTCTGCTAAATATTGTTTTAACAATTGTCAAAAATTATATTATTCAACAGTTTACTTGCTAATTTGTCTTTTTTTTATGTACTTCCTTTTGTTGTTTCACTAGAACCATTGGTTGGGTTAAGACCTGCTATCATTAGACTCTGGAGGTATTTTTCACAAACACATTTGACTTTTGGGTCCTTTCCTGTTTCAGGAATGTCTGGCAATTATAATCAAAATACAATAACGTTACTTGCACCCTATAACTGCACTCACATTTAAGGGTGAGACCTGATTTGGTTGCAGTCTTCTCATAGGTTACCTCTGGAAACTCCACCCAATGCAAAGAATCAACACTTATCAGATACATTACACGCTGGCAACATATTGTTTTTTGCGTGAAGACAAATCTGGTTTTAGGGACATAGAAACCCATGCCAGAATTTCAAAATGCTCAAATGTAGGAAAAGGTGCTAGGTGGATTACACTAGTGGGTGCAAACACAATTACATGGTTAGTCCAATTAATTCCACAAGATGTATGTCCTCCCATTGTGGTGGGAAAACAAATGCTACTAGCATATCAAGTGCATTTTTGTGGTGGTACAACCTATATCTCAATGCAACAAGGCAAATGGCATAATGTGCGGATGGGCTCTCAAATGTGACACCAATCATTTATTCCCAGGTGAGATGGTTCCTGCAGTGCAGTCATATTTGAATGTATTGTTCTCCGGGTCTAACAGTGAGCTCATAAACTACAGACACATAAATATATATCATGGTCAATCATAATGTTTTCACAAGACAAACTATACACCCTTCTGGACATTGATGCTGAGGGATCAAAGATGTACATTTTACTACATCAACTCCACCACTAAAGCTACACATGAGCCACATTCACCAGAGACACACTCACTCAGATTGTAATGATGAAAGATGCCATGTGCATGTTCACATATGGGTTAAGGAGAAAGGCGCACAATGTGAATGAATAGAATAATCTGCAGAGGGACTACATGTTCATTAAGCTCTGTTAGATAAGTTGAATGTAGCTAAAAATGATTACAAATATATCAGCAGGAGATATAATCTCTGATATGTTAGCTGTCCAGAAAAACAGAAAAAGCAGAGTCACAATTAAGTCATATTTCTTCAGAAGTGGATCTGTGTCATCCCACATGGGAATTTCACTTCTACACTTAATATTCAGCGACCACACACTAAGTCGGAATAAGGGATAGGATTAGCACAAGGTGTCCTCAGCTGATAGTTTAATTGTTTCTAGGAGGGAGAGAAACCACAGAAGCCTCTGTACTCGCCGTCGATCGAAAACAGGTTAAGGACTGGGAAACTTACTCTGAGGGGAATAACCTCTCAGACTTCCAAGTAACAGAACATTTTGGTGGAACCCCTGGTGGATCTGATGGATGTATCCACATATAGCCTCCAGTACTTGGAAGAAATGCTCAAGGCTGGTGTTCACCCACAGAATGGAAAACAAGATGAATATTGCTTTAGTACGTGCCAGATTGCTGACATGTCGCAAGTTGAAGAGGAGGATGCGAGCGCATTGCTATGCCCTCAGAAGGTACTTAGAACACCTGTCAAAGTGTGCATGGCAGCCGGTCCATCAGCTCATCAGGCCCAGGAGAGAGATGACTTGGAGTGGTGTATTGATGTGGATGACATAGAGGAGGTCTCTTTGTATGGCTCTGAGGAAGAGCCCAAACCTTCTCGATCTCCGGTGAGACATGTCTATTTCCGCACGCTAGAAGATAGAAGACAAGAATGTAACTCAAGTCGGAAGAAAACCATGATACCAAGCAGCGGAACTTGGGCCCAAACGAGTGTGGAAGAACATATGACCTCTAACAGGGGCAACCCAGGGCCTTTGCTTGGAGAAGGATGAGAGGTAAAACACCCTGCCCGCCCCTCAAGGTAAGCATTTGCCCTCTCGCTGGAAAGAGTCCTAGTGTTCAACGATAATCTAATCTTAAATACAGCCAAAATCCTATTACTGTTTAACAATATATCGCCACTAAAGAAAGTCCACTCAAAGGATATTTTGTGGTTGGACTTCCAGTGAAATCCTGCCTGGATAAGGTCATTATGTATGTGCCATCAGCTGAAATGAAATCAACAATCCTAAAGGGAAGGGAGAAACTCTCCTCAATGGGATTCTTGCTAATGGAGCTTGACAACCAGACAGAAATTAAATCTGGCCTGGGGGAAGAGACTGTCCCACAAGATCACCTAAACTCGGGTGGTCAGTGATGGGGTCGAGAAAGACAAAGCAAAGACAATGGAATTGGATGGCCCGACGATGCTCGCAAACCATCGAAACGAACCTTTAAAAGAAACAGGCCCACGGGGAGACACAATCCCAGCCTGTAGGGGAGCAGATGGTGCGTCATTGGGATTTGAATGAAGAGGACTGGAGCTGGTTGCCCGACACCCTGGAGAAAAGGGGCAGCAAGGCATAGCATTGTGACTCTAGGGATATGACAGGGAGGGTGCTGATTGAGCCGTCTATATGTTTATGTTCATGGAACACAAGAGGGTTGCCCACTTAATGAAGTAGGCTCACTGAAATGTCAGGATTCTGACATGGTCTGTCTCCCAGAGACATGGCTCTGCCTTCCCCCATACCTGGATGGCTTTGCAACCTACTGCAACCCTGCAGTAAAGGGGGTAGATGGCAGACCAATGGCAGGCCTGCTGATTTCCCTAAACAACAGCAGGGGATATACAGTGGTGTATGAGCATCAACCCTCCCCGCTCATCCAAGCATTGCTGTGAAGAACTTCCCTGGGTCGCAAGAAACAGGCAAAAACCATATTATTAATGAATTTGTATTGGAATGAGCCCTCCCCAAAGGTGGAGGGGTTCATAAACACAGTGATGGCACTGATTCATGAGGCCAAAAGCTTGTGGTCAGACTTGGAAATCTGCCTATGCAGCGATTTCAATGCTTATTGCGTTGACAAGAACTATAGGCTCATTGAAAAGCAGATCAGTGGCACAACCCCACAAATATCCAGAGGCCTGCTTTGGAGAATGGAACTGGCTAAGAGAGATATTTATATGGTGAATGGACATATTATGGGGGATATTCCAACAAACCCCACATGAATAAGGGGCAACGTCCAGAAAATTCTGGACTATGTTTTTGCATCAGAGAATCTTTTTGAACATTTGAACAGCCTAATGGTGCAAGATACTGATTGCAGTGACCACAATAGACTTGAGGTCACCATTTCAAACTCGGATTCGGCTGCAGCATTCCAAAGTCAGTTATCTTTTGAAGTCAAAACCGGAAGAACAATGCTTATTGTAAAGACAGGGACAAAGCAAATTTCTCCCAGTCAAGAGAAGGCCCTTCAAACTTTTAAAATCTATGACCCGCTACAGCTCGTGGGGACACGACCTGGATTTTCCAGACGTCACTCTTTTGATGGGGAGGTGGCTAGGAAAAAGAAACTCTTGAAAATACTACTCAGGGACTGCAAACTATATTGCAAGACCAAAACTATGGAAAGAGTAAGGCAGTTGAAACAGGCATTTAAAAACTGGCTGAAAACCATAAACATAAATTGTTCCAGAAAATATGCCTAAACATATAGCCACTAAAAACACGGCTGAAATATGGAGATTGATGAATGATCTGTCTACATGCTCCGCAGGAGGTGCTGACTCTAAATCCGATTGATGCAAAAGCATGGAAAAAATACTTTAACGCCTTGTATGCAGCACCCAGTAGTATTTGTGTAATTCCCTTAACATCAAAGGACACACCCTGGATTATTCCTGCAGAAAGGAGGGATATTTATGAACAGATTCTCAAAGCAAGCAAGTCCAGAGCAGCAGGACCAGACGGGATTACCAACTTAATGCTCAAAGAAGATCCAGAGACCTGGGCTACCTGCCTCGAGGAGTGGTTTGCTGATATCAAAAGGGAGAGAGCCATCCGGCAACATGGAAGTGTTTGACTATAGTGCCAATATCCAAAAAAGGTGACAGGTTAAATCCAGTCAATTATAGACCAATTGCCTTATTGGATCCGTCATGTAAAATCTTTGGTTCCCTGGTATTGGCCGCTCTATCTGCTTGTGCAAAACAACAAAGCACTACGACTGCTGGTGAGCTGGTTTTGTCAAGTGGGTGGGAACCTCCTTGAACCTGTTTGTGTTAAACACCCTTAAGGCTAGAGCAAAATCCAAGAATGGTGCAGAAATATGTATGGCGTCAAAAGACTTAGGCCAGGCTTTTGACACCATCAACAGACAATTGCTCTGGGCTAAAATAAAAGCATGGGGATGTCCAGATGATCTGAGAGAAATCTTACAACAACTCCATACAGACACATCGTCATGTGTGCAACTGGATAAAAAGGGCACCATGACACAACCAATTTTGAGCTCAAACAGGGGTGCTCCTTGGCACCAATTGTCTTTAACCTGTTCATATCGGATATCGTTCAAGCCTTGGACTGGTGGGTGGGGTAATTAGTCAACTGTTGTATGCTGAGGACTTGATTTTATTGGATCAGACCCAAGTTGGCCTCCAGCGCCAATTTGATGCCATTCAAGTGTATGTAGATGCAAATGACCTGAAGATCAATGTACAAAAGTCATGCATTCTAACATCTGTCGGAGGAAAGGGAGAAAGAAGTTGGTTTCAAAAGCGTGGTCTATCAAAGGAGAAAAGATCAGTGAAGTGACTTCCTTGACCTACCTGGGCATTTGCATGAATGACAGCTGTAAGGATATTTGGCGTGTTACAGCACAGAGTACAGCACTACTGCACAGGTAGCAATTTTTTTGATGCAGCACCCCCACATGGGTGTGGTGCATTGCTATATGTGTTGCCAGAGTAACATGGACATATAAGTAAAGACAGGCTATTCAGTCAAAAACGATTTTTACATATAAGATGCAAATCTATTTTTACAGTTAAAAGCACACGTGCACATTCAAAAATGCACACTATTATTCACCTGAAATGCCTATGGTGCAAGAGACACATTTGAAAATTAATAACTAACCTGACTAATAAAACTGCATTTAACATAACCCACTAATAAAAATGTGTCTCCACTGCAGAATTAGGCCTACTCTGAAAGTGAACTTTTAAACGCACATTCATTTTTTTTCTTTTTCTCTGCTGCTCTGTCCACATAACTACAGGAAGCAAAGGGCTCGAAGGAACAGGAAATCAGTTGGTTACAAATGGTTACTGTAGAAATGAGCCATTGTGTAGTGAGGGAGGAGATGGCATGATTGATTCTGATTGGAGCAGCATCATAGCAAGTATCATGCTAGAGGCAGTGATTAGAGTTTTGCTGGGGAAGCTTGAGGAGAGAGGGAAGGACAATCGAGATTTGGCAGAGCTGGGAGAAGGACCTGTTTCCTGGCTGAAGCATTCCTGCTGCAAAAGCTGAGAATTCCAGGCAATAACCCTGGTTTGAGAACGAAAGACGCTTGTTTTCACTGGGGTTAATCTTCAAGGGAGCCAAATTCAGAAAGAGAACAGCCGGAGAAAACTCATGCTGAACAGATAAGGTAATTACAGAAGTGTGGGGGCTGAGTGTGTACGAGAATATTCAGTCAGTGTAGGAAAGGAGATTCCTGTGCTTTACTCACGTGTTTAATGTTGCAAATTGAGTTCTTGTCTCCGCCACTCTCTTTTCAGTGTATCACAGATAATGCTGTTACTGTGCTATTTTATTTATTTCTGTAAAGAGTGAGATTGTGTTTAAATGCAATTTTTATAATACACAAAAATATTTGAAAGCAGACGGGTGGTGTGTTTTATATTTACCAATACAGTGTTGATGATGTGGGGAGATGTTTAGACAGTGCAATTGTCATTTTCAAGGTAGATAAACATCAAATTTGGCTGCAGCCGTGTGCACAATGTAATTCAGTATGAGCAATTATAACTAACTGTGTGTGTTGTAGTTTGTCGGAGGTCTATGAGTCGGCAAAAAGGGAGGCCCGGGACATAGTTCACTACCGTATATAAGATAGTGAAAATACCACATGATAGCTCGCTGCCGTAGATAAGACAGAGAGAAATTGCCCATGGTGGCACACTAAAAATGAAAATGTGGTGTTCCTGAAATGCAAGCCTGAGGTCTCTCTAGTGATTACACGAAAAATCTAAACAAAAATAAGGGGTTCTGGATATTGGGGCCACAAATAAAACAAGGGAATTATGCTCACCAAAATACCACCAACCACGCATACCAAATAAGCATGTCTGTGTGCTGAAATAATGCATGTCCACTGTATTATTGTTGTACATGGTCCAATCTAAATACAAGGAGTGATTGTTGCTAAGTTATTTTTCGGCAGTAAGAAAATACCGTCAGGCCCCAAATCTCCACAAAATACCCTACACAGCTTGGTAGATGCTAAGAGGGAAGAAGTGCTCCGAAGTAAAGTCAAGACACTAGCAGCACAGGCAAAATTCTTAGGAAAACAGATACTGCACATTTTCTATGGTCCCTATGATAGAATTCTATCAACAGAAAGTTACCCCCATCTTAACATACAGGGTGGAGGCTTCCTTTACATTGTGGGCAGAGGTGTGGCCGAAATTAGAGGGGGCATTTTAGATGGGAGATTTAGCCCTGCCGACCTAGGTTCCAATCGGAATTATCAGGGCCGGATTGGGCCTGAACTCATTGTATGTGACCACAGTCTGGAAAACACTACCTTTCTTCCGAAAATGTGGAGCGGATAAAAGAGAGGGAGGTTTTGCAGCAATCAAAAAAGCAATGATGGTGAATGAGGACGCTGGCTTGGCAGCTTGGAGGGACGTGTGTTTGTCAATTTTAGTATCCTTAAATGAATCAGAAGTGACGCTGTGGTCCAACCCAGCCAAAATAAAGAGAAAACTTTATGATTTTGATTGCAGTTCATTGTTGATCAGAGACATAACTCTAAGATGCATGGGAGCTTTCCGAATGTAAGAGCAAGAGGGGTAGTACCTATGTACCTTATAAAGTTTCCCTGAAAATATGGGTCACAATTTTTGCGTTTTAGACTGAACCTATTTCCTACGAAAGATGTAACTGTAGTCCGAAAACCGAAGGACCAATAGAATTCCACCTGTAGTCTCTGCTCTAACAAGAGAGAAACATTGCTCCATTTGAAATTGTTGTGTCCTGGCCTGAGAGACTTGATGACAAAATGTTTGGGAATATACGTAAAATAGGCCTGATCTTTATCAGCAGATGAGTGGTGGGAAAGACTTTTACTGGGAAGCCAGCACTACATCACATTAGCTCAGTTAGCTTTCCTGAAGGAAGCCTTTGGGATCCTGGAACAGGTCAGGTAGGTTTATACGCCCTGTCCAATGGCTAACGCAGTTTGGGGCTGCCTAAAATGGCAGAATCTGATGCATTGGTCTAAAAACTTAAACGGTAGATGCATGCTTATAGTGGAGTCGCTACGCAAAAGGACTCTTTTTAGATTAGGTTCGTGTAAATGGATATTATTGCGATGAGTTGTGTTGGCATCTCCTGTGGAAATCACATGAATTTGGAGTTCTTTTTTCTCTATACTTTTTTCTTATGTGTGTTTATAACTCTGGATTTAAAATGCTTAAGGTTTAAATTTAATTAAAAAACCAAATGCAATAAAAATAAAATAATAAACATGTTTGACAAATTCTCACTTTCGTTAAGAAGAACACAAGTGTAAGGATGGTCATAACATGTTCAAATCAGCAGGTGTTTATTGAGAAAAGATGGAAATCAGGAAGAGATTCCTGACAAAGAGGCCATTACATGGGACAAGTCATGTGAGCTGCTAGGCATAGTGAAATTGCTGATCACGAAAGACATACCAACAAGGGAAGTCACAGATCCAGAAGAGCTCAGTGTCTTCATAAAGAATGAAGACGAGTAAGCACTGGATGCCACACAACATCAGATGTTGGCTGAACGTTCAACAGAACATTGTACTACTGGTCACTGGCAAATCTGGAGATGGGAAAGATCCCTCGTTAGGGATTCACTGGCATTTGTTTCCAGTAGAACATTGTTTTTTTATGACAAGGGCCAAAAGCAAGATAGTTGAAGGATGCAAACAGGTTGAAAACCTGGATCACCACTGAAAGTACCCTGTCAAGAATCAGCCATTGAATGAAACAAATGGTAGATCAGAGAAGAGTCTCAGTGCCAAAAGCACTGCTGGTCATAATGGTAAATTGCCAGAACAGGGTGCCAGCAACCCACAAGGTGTGGTTATGTATATGTGTGGAATGCTATTCTTAGAGTGGCACAATAACACACCAATAATAAATAATGTCAGTGTAGGCATTGATTGTCCGATGCACTTTTACGGGTCAAACAGGGTAGCCACAGAAGGGTAAAGGTTGCACGATTTCTGACTTGAGCTTGCAAGAAGGATGAGAGTCTTGTTTTGAAGTCATCAGTAGTGAGCAGTTTGGAAATACACATGTAGTGTTTAGACAGAATCACAATATGGACATTTGGAAGAAGTAGAAACGTGAAAGTGGGAAGATTTGGTTGCTCTATGGCTATCATGGGAATGCATTTGTTTGGTAATGTTGTCATATTAATTGCCACATTAATTGCTCTAGGTACATGTAACAGCTGCATAGATCAAGGAGAGATAAAAGGATTAAATCAGGGAATGTTAGTTTCATAGAGATGGCGAGTTGAGTATCAAAACAGAAGAGCACCTGCATTATATTTCATTCCATATAATCTCAATTGCACGTGATTTAAAAGTCCTCTTGTTCAAAGTACACAGGCTCATTATTATGTTAGATACACAAAGGGGTTAAAATGCGTAACCTCTGATATTGGCCCGCTCATGCTTGATTGGCTAGATTTGACAGTCGCATGGCAGTAGCTTGATGGGATTGACATTTTGTGAGAATTGCAGGCATGTTTGGACCCACTTTTTTCAAAATGTTAATTACATGAAGGGGACTGCACACGTTAGTAATTATGTGCTTTGTGTCCCCTTCATGTCATTATCAACCTTCACAAAACAGTTGAAAATGATAGTGTCAAATCAAGTGAAATAACCTGTACTCTCTCATTTTAATCCCCTTTCTTTGAAAGATGTAAATGCTACCTGCTTTTAATACTTTGCAAAAAACCTTACAATGTATTCCTATGGAATGTGACGCTCACCAATCTCTATGTTCCACTCTGAACTTTTGTGTTACGCAAGCCTGTTTTAGAGGTGGAGGGAGCCCTCAGGTGTTTGAGGGCCCAGTTAGAAGAACCCATTAATCAAACTCCTCTACAGTCCAAAGCCCATACCAAAGAATTGTTAAATAAACAGCCTTGATTCATCTATCAAACTCTTAAGTTCATGAGGGGCACCTTTGACAAGACTTGAGTCCCTAGAGGGATTTCAGCAATGCCAGCCATCGCTGACAGCAGTGTCGCCAGAGAAAAAAACACAGATGACTTGAGTGGGCATGCTGTGTATTTATAGTTAACATTAGATCAGCAGTAACAGAGCAACCCTTTGATGTGAGAACGCTGCTGATATTAAGAGACATACATTTACATTGCCATTGCCTGTGTTCTGCAGGAATATCTTCATTGTGCTGAGGGTGAATGTGCATTCATGGTGAAGAAAATAGAAAATAGATGGGAGATATATTTGGATGACTGGGTAACTATTGTAAAAACGTTATATTAGCTAGAGTACAACTGCCACACTTTAAAAGCCTCAGTGGATGGCACTGATCATTCAGGAGACTATATTGTTAGCAATATGAGTATGATTATGATTATTATGATGATTATTATTATTATTATTATTATTATTATTATTATTATTATTATTATTGTATTTCTTGAGAGTGGACCTTGCTTCTAGAATAACAGAACACTTTACAATCATGGGGAACACCAGTCCACACAGATTTGTTCAGAACACACTAAAAGCCTACCTAATCGCCTCTGAGTTACCCTCTTAACCTACCTCTCATTGGCCTGCTAGCCAACATGTTTCCCTCACCTCTAACCTGCCTCTGTCCCTCAATTTATTTGCCTCCACTCTAGCACTTCACCCATCTTTTTATTTTTTGTACTTTTTTATTGGTTATTTTTAATGCACCTATTCAACACATGGTGTTTCAAGGTGCCACAAGACAAAAAAGAGGAGGGGCAAGGGAGACAGATAACACTAACGGTCCTACTAGGCCTTTGTGTCATTCGGATTGTGCAAATGCAGTAACAAGAAGTGTGAGGGAGTGTTGTTAGGCAGAAACCTGTGCAGTTCCCTCTGGGACCACTGCAACAAGTTTAAGTCTACAGGAGTTAGCAGTAAACCCAATTGGTAGCAGTCTGTACCATACAGATTTACCTGGTAGCTGTGGCTGAGCAGTCAGACTTCTCTCAAGATGACTTAGGCCGTATTTGGAGTATACAAGATAGGGCAATTTACACAGTAGAACAAGCAGACACGGATCAGAGCTTGGGTGTAAAGATATATAATTATTTATTTAAAAACACATCTATGGAAAACACACTGGCACTAATAGGGCAAACAACTTCAATCACAGTTACTATAAGTATATATCACTCCCATAACAATATTTCGACAAGTCTAGGTTCAACAGCACCACTTATTTGCAGACAGAGGTGAATGCTTTAACCTAGATGGCACTCTAGTATTCGTTAGAAAGGGAGAGAAAAAGGCAGGGTATGAAACCAACTCAGTACCAACACTTTTACGAAACAAATGCAAGGCGAGCAAGGCAGGGTCTACTGTAAATCACAAAGATCAGAGGCCAGGCCCACTCGGAGAGAGGCAAGGCTGTATGTTCCAAAAGTATCACAGTGAAAATGCACTTCAAGTCTTTGTAGCAAAATGTCACAGAAAGGTTGGACCAGTTTAGAACAAACGTTTGAGAAGGTCTGGAGGTGACCCAAGGTAAAGGAAAGGATTTAAGACACCTCACGCTAACCGTTTCAAGGGAAGCCAGGCAGACAAAGTACCTTGAAAGTGAAGAGACAGCTCCGGCGGGGGCAGTTGTTCCTGGTGGTGGATGCAAGTCGTGGCTTGGCCGGAAGATGAGAGGATCTCGTCATCGAGGAAAAGTTGAAGATCGTTGCACCACCAGGGAAGAGACCAGCCGCGGAGTGCTCAGTCTCAAGGCACCACCTTTTGGTCGCGGTACAGTGGTGAGTGTCTATCCAGTTGCCGGGGTGCTCAGCACAGGCAATTCGACCACTAGACGTCCTGGAAGCGAAGAAAAAGCAAGGAACTGGTTGTTCCCACCAGTCAGGGGAAGAAGACTCTCCAGCAGGGAGATCTCCTCTGTCGTCGGGAAGTGGTGAGTCGGTTCAGCAGGGCTCCACCGGAGGTGTCGTCATTGCAGGTCGGCTCAGCTTTACCCTTCTTAGGTCCTGTGGCGGCTTCTGAAGTTCCCGTCCCAAAAGCCCTGCTTTTATGCAGAAACCCCCCATTAATTCAGCCTAGCTGTCAGTCAAACATGCTAAGTGGTGAGCGGGGCGGCTCACCACTCGGGCCAAACACACCAGAGTGCGACTTGAGTTGGAAAGGCAACTGAGTCCAGAATGCCTAAACCCCCTCCCACACCCCCTGTGGTACCCAGACAGAATGGCACCACTCTGGAGGGCTTCTGTGCAGAATCCCGCCAAAAGTGGAACAAAGGTCTCAACCTTTGGTTCGGAGTTACAGAGGCGAACACATACGCCATTTTAAAAACCGAGTTCTGGCAGAAAATACCAACCGGTGGATTTATTTAAGACAAATAAACGGGCGGTATGTTAGAGACTAATGCGAAAAAGTATTAGCCTCCAAAAATGGGAAGAATCCTATAGGAATATATTTGCGGATGAATATAAAAAGTAGTATCCAACAAGGGGGAGGGGACAGTGCCCCTTCGAACAACAGACCCAGGGGTAATCAAATTGCCCTTACCAGTACGTCCACAATAGGATGGTTTGTACTAGTTCTGTTAGTAAATTTAGGTCTAGTAAAGCCAATGGTGACTTTACATGCCCTGGGAGACAGTAGTCAGTCCCAGGGTATGGAGTCTATAGTGGGGATCCTCTAGGACACCCCAGTGTTACGGCACGGAGGGTGCGGTGTAACACACATAGCAAAACACATGAGGCCCTATGGAGTAAAAGACCCCATAGCCCATAGAACACATTGACATTCACAGAAATCGACACATTCGTGTCCAAGAGTGGGAGGAAAAGAGTCTCACTCTTGGCAGGATAAACAAAACAAACTCCAGAAATCCAGCAAAGCTGCTGGGGGACTCACTAGGTTAGGAAATTCAGCCTAAACAGAGAATTCTCCCTAACAAGAGTGAAATGTGAAGTGCTAGAATTGAAATGGAAGTGCAGGATAAAGAAGAGAGAGTGCAAGAGAAAGTGGCTGGGGGGGCAATGTTGGTTGTCCTTAATATCTATGTATGTCAGTGACAGTTCCATTTACTCCCCTCCACAACCTGGTCAGAATGTCCCTCAAACTCAAACCATCAAATCTGATTTCTTATGTATTGTACGTTACTTTGTATTGTTCCTCCTGTAAATAAATAAATATATACATAAATAAATAATTATGGCAAGGGAAGCCAAGAAACAAAAAATTGGGGAACACAAATCAGGGAAGGGGGAAGGTGGGCATTTTGCAATTTGTCAGTAAGGGATCTACATTATCCCGGGGAGGAAACAATGGGAAGAGGAGGGTGTGTGGGCTGGAGTGTTAGGGATCACAAAAGATGACATTGGTTGGAATGGTAGTTAGACGGACAGTAACTTCTTGCATGGTTACATTTATATTTATCCAGTATGATACAGTATAACATGTATTTACTATGTGACTGTTTTATATTACCCTGTTCTTTCTTCATTATACACTTTACTGCTTTCAAAATGCTATGCTTTCTTAGGTTTGCTATTGTATGCTATGTTATGTTGTACTGTCACGTTGAACGCAATGGGGCATGTGCTATGATGGTTCTGATCATATCTTTGTGCTTTTGATGTACGCCTTTTTGATTTTTCAGGGGTGTTTCACCCTGGTTACCCCCAACCCCAGTTTGGAATGCTACGTCCTGAAAGAAAGAAAGAAAGAAAGAAAGAGAGAAAGAAAGAACGAAAGAAAGAAAGAAAGAAAGAAAGAAAGAAAGAAAGAAAGAAAGAAAGAAAGAAAGAAAGAAAGAAAGAAAGAAAGAAAGGAGAAAAATGGCACAGTTAATCAAAATCACCATAACTGACACATTTTGCCTGCAAATGTGCAAATGATGCTGGTAAGCTGAATCGAAAAACGTTGCTGGAACTGAGATTAGTGCTGCCTCACACACCTCTATGAAATACACTAAGGTTCCTAGTTGTCTTCAAGAACAACTAAAAAAGCCTGATCCATATGTATTCTCGCATATGGGAAGGGGGGGGGGGAAGTGTCCCCTCTTTGCATATGGGAAACACTTTAAAACCCAGCCTCATATAAGTGTCCCCATAGTTCATCACAGCTTTCCTTTGTCTAGAAACTAGCAATTCATGGACTAGGAAAGTTAATAGGTGAGCTTTGATCTCCTGCTTCCTTGAGCATGATTTCAACATCCCCAGGCACACTATATCACCCTGACATCATCAAAGTCTTAGGGGCCTGAGCACTGCAGAGGCAAATACGTCCTTAGGACTTTGCACACAAAAGGGTGCCAGCATTTCACTGTATAAAAAATAAAACACATGGTCCATCTCTCCATAACCAAACAATGTTTCACTATTATTCCCTTGGATACTCTCGGCCCATATGCTTGGTAGTCCCCTTATTAGTATATTGGTGCTTGAATTGTGGGAGAAATTAAATAATGTCCTGGACAATGAAAATCAACATGTTTCAAGAGGTTGTTTGAGCACTTCTCCATCTCATCATGCAGTCATAGTGCTACAGTTTTTAATTTGGTGTTATCACCCCATTCCAAAGGCTGGAACAGGGAGTAACAGGTCGGCATCCCAAGTTATAGGCCTGAGCTGAGCAAGGGCATACAACAATGGCACTGGGATGTTTCCCCGTTCCAGGACTTGGAATGGGGCGATAACGCCATTAGCACCATGGGTTACCAAAGCAGTAACCTAGAGTGTTAAAAAAAGGATTTTCATTCATTGAACATGATGTCGCCATATCATTGGAAGTTGGGACTCCATACGGAGCCCCTTTTCCAATGTCATGGCAACCTGGAAAAGAATGAGGCAGTGATTTGGCAGCACCCGCCACCTCTCAACTCAGGTAAACGGGGGCTGGGGAGTAGTGTTGAGAAATAAAAAATAAATAAATGGGAGGTAGGGAGGGAAAGATGGCACTGCGGGGCAAAGGAGGAAGCTGCCGGGATCCATGGAATGCTGGCTGAGCTCAGAGGGTTTAGCCTGTGATCCATGGAACATGATTGGCTGCATCATCTGCCTTTGGTGCTAATATTCTGCATTAAACCTGCCATACATTAAACTCCCCTTTTTCTGCTACCACATTTTAACTTACTCTTGACTTTCTGTAAAATGTGTTCATGTTCCAGATGTATTGGACCACCATGAACCCAAACACCTGGCTGAAGTCTTTAAGTCATCAAACAAATCAGCCAAACTCTTTAAAATCTGCAAGGACCTGGCCAACCCTGCTGCAGTCTTCAACCCTCCTCTCGCCACCCAGGCTCTTTGCAATGACCTTGACTCTCACTTTATTTCTAAAACCCAGGACATCTTGTCCACCCTCTCTTCTGCTCCCCCCCTTTCTCCTCTCCTTCTCAGCTTGTTGACCCTCCCCAGTTACCCCCTCCCTCTTTTTCCTCCTTTCCTCTTTTTTCCCCTGATGAGGTCGCTAGACAAGTCTAATCAATGAAAGCCTCATCAAAACAGGTCCATCCCTGTCCTCTAAAACCATTAAGGACCACAATGATACCCTTGCTCCGGCCCTTGCCGAACTTTTCCTTTGCCTCTGGATCTTTCCCCTCCCCTCTGAAGTACTCCCTGGTCCATCCTCTCCTCAAGAAACAAACAGCTGATCCCTCTTGTCCAGTTAACTATCACTCTATTTCCATTACTCCCTTTTTGGGTAAGCTCCTTGAGAACCAGCCATCTCTCAGCTTAACCTTCACTGTGACTCTGCTGGCTCTCTCCATGACCACCAATCAGGTTTCAGAGCTGCCAGAAACATGGAAACTGATCTCGTGAACATCCGTGAACACCTGTTCTCCAAACTTGACTCCAACATTCCCTTTGTCCTCCTCTGACTTGATCTCCCCTCTGCTTTTGACACAGTCAACCATACCACCCTGCTCAATTGTCTCCATGACAACATCGGTATCACTGATCAGGCTCTGGCCTTGCTGACCTCTTTCCTTTCTGATTGACCCTCCCAGGTACAACTTGTGTCTTTCCTATCTTCCATCTCCCTCTCTACCTGTGGTGTTCCTTGGGGTCAAACTTCCCACCCTGGCTTTACAACCAACACCTGAGCCCCAGGTACCTGCTCACCCTGCCACCTTTCTGCACTGCCTCCAGGCCACCCCTCCCACTGGGGTCTGTATCTGTACCCATACAGTCCCACTTCCGCTTTTGTTTTTTGTGATTGGATGCACAAAAATAGCAAATAGCCATATTTCAATGAAGAGGCCTATAAAAAAAACAAAATAATACAATTGGCATAGACAATAATGGTCAAAGCTATGAAACAGTAGGAGACAACATCATGCCAAAAGATACCGTTCAATATACAAATGGACCTGCAGCTTAGTATGTAACATACACCAGAAATCCTTAAAATCTTTACGACAATTCCTCAATCACTATGTTAACCTAAAAGACAAACGTAGAATCAAAAATCTACAAACAATGGACTCAGCCCAGTATGCATCCATGCTGGACTGTGAGGACTTCCATTGGCCTGCATTTCAAAAACTGCTAGCAAAAGCACCTTCCACCACATCAAAATGTTAACAACACACCATTCTGATTTTAGAAACCTTGTGCACAGGCTGTACTCTAGAACTACAACATTTTGATAACATTATTTTATATGAAATAGCCAAAGAAATAGCATAGTTTGAAAACACATCTGCTGAAATATCAGAAAAATTGTGTACTCGTGTTGCCACACTTTTTACGAAACGAGCACACAGATAGTAGATATGGCCTATAAAATAGAGGACAATGAGAAATCCCAATGGTTCCAATTAGCTTTATATTTAACAGCAGAAAATAAATACAAAATACCTGACCCCTCTATTCGTTGCACGTAGTATAAAACAAAGCTTGACAATAACCAAATGCACTCACGTGCTATCGCAAATAACTTCCAAAAGCTCTCCAATAGCTCAACTTGTATTAGAGCATTATAATCCAAACAGTAAACTCATTTCAAGCTATAATACACCGTCAACCCAAAACTGCAAAATTGTCTCCATCAGCATTACTAAAAGTCATTTTTGACAGTGTAGTATGGGTGCCATTAGATATGAAAGAAAATGGATAAACTCTAGGAGTATGACGACCAATAGATCAATCTTTGATTGAACTAGTTAATGGTGTACCAGCAAAAGACGAAATAATTTGGCAACAACAAGTCAACTTAAACATAGTTACGTAGCCCTACAATATCTCAAAGCAAACACTGATTACTATAGATATATAAACATAGAGGAACACTTAAGAGAAACCACCCATATAATTGAAGATTCACCACAAACTGGCAAATGTGAATGTGTAGATCCTGTTACTGCAACCAAGATTTTAGACCATTATACAATTCACCTACTACATTCCAAAGACTCCATCGAACATGCATTAGAAACATATCAAATGCGTCAAGCCAAAGGATCACTGATGCGCATATGGGAGTAAAAGTGTAGAAGCATGTTCTTTTCCTCTACTCTTTCCTACAGAATATGGAATAAGATATGATGAAAGATCCACACAAATGAGTGCACAAGAACAATGCTCTTTACAAATGTATTCTGAAGACCCACGATTCAGACAAAATATAGAATATATTTTTGACCCCCTCTTTGAAAGCAAACTAGCAACTCAATGTTATGGAGTTGCACACACGTTAAAAACAGGATTTAATTTATTTCTTAAAAATATAATGTATACAACTGCTTCTAAAGATAAAAGACCAAGACAGAGTGGTGCACTATAGTACCACAAGTCTCTTGGTAAACATGTGTGCTACAAAAGAATACTGGTTCCGATGTCACGCTGATGTTCGTTGTATGCTAAGGAACCTCGGCCCACACATGTGGTTTGTTACTTTAAGTTGTGCAGAATATGCACGGGATGACTTGCATGACTTCTTACGTACTGCGAACCAAAATAAATAAGGACTTGTTATAAAAACCCAGGAGAACACTGTTCTCTGCAAGGCACTTTCACCATCTCTTCATTGCCATGTTGCACTTCATCTTCAACAAAACTACACTTCCAAGCAGAGAAGTGGAACATTTCTTTCAGAGAAAAGAATATCAATCCAGTGGAGCACACCATTTACACATGCTTTTGTGGATAAAAGATTCTCTCAAATTTGGCAAGGACAGCAATGGCGTGTTTTAAAATGTATTGAAAAAGTACATTACATGTGACATCCCTTCAATGTACACAAATCTTACACTTCCAAAAACATGAGCGTGGAAAATATTGCCAACATCGATATAGAAAATAAAACTAAATACTATACCAAATCTTGCTTTGGCTTCCCTAGATGAGTTTGCGCAAAAGGACAAGTAGATACCTTGATGTCTTAAGTTTGACACAATGTAAAAAGGCAAATCCACTAAAAACACAACATTAAAAGGGACAAAGCATCCAAGTACATCAATGATTAATCTGCAATCTTTTCCCTCTTGTGCAATGCAAATATAGACATACATTGCAGACAATTCAACTGCAGCTGCAAGATATGTCACATCCTATCTAACCAAAGCTGGAAGACATAGCTTAAAGACCTCTGGGATGACATATCATCTGACAAAATACTGTCACAAAAATAGTACATCTTTGGAATAGATAATGCTCTGCCATAGAGAATGCGGGTGCTGTGAAGCTACAGACCATTTAATAGGTACACCCTTATATGGGAATTCAGAAAATATTGTCTGGCTAAACCTTGGTCTGGCTTCATCATGAAAATGGGTAATAAAATCCTACCAAGAGAAATAAAATATAGCCACACATGATCCCAACAGCCAAGACATTTTAAGAAAAATGCAATTGACACACACTAGCAAACAGAGGTAATGCTTTGAAAAATGTGTTCCTGTACATAGCCCAACATTACTCCTACAAAAACAATGGGCCTCATTACAAGTCCGGCGGTAACCGTGCCAGAAAAACTGACAGGTAGCCGCCAGACCCATAAACAGTTACCACCTCCAGACCACGCAGTAACACTGGGGTAATACAACCCTGGGTGCCGGTAATTCCGGAGGCCGTAACTGTGTTGTTCCCAATTCCCATAGAATCTCATAGGATTCGGTGGGAATGGGGACCATGGTAACACCAGTTCCGTCTATGACGGAGCCAGTGTTTCCATTTCTGCTTGCAGGCAGGTGGCGTTACTCCCGCCAGATCAGACCTGGTGGGAGTGACACAACCCGCCTGCAGAACTCGTAATCTGCCGGTCCGGAAACAACAGTGGTGGCAGTTTTACTGCCACCTTTGTTTCCAGACCGACAAGCTTGTAATGAGGCCCACTGTCATGCCAGTTGAGGCAACTAGCGAATATTCAGTCTCAAATTGTGAAGGACGCCTAGTATTACTTGTGAAACTGAGCCTAATTAATCATATAAATATATAATTTGAATCTCTGCAACATAGAGAACTTTAATACAATGGCCCAAATACAACTTCTACTAGATATACTATCCTGGAAGTAGTCAACCTTCGCTTAAGGAAGCCAAGAACCACTTGGTGAATCACTAATTCTAAATGAAGCAGAAATTGCCACGACTGAGGTAGAAAATGCCTTGTATCAATCTAAACAATCTTAAGAAGATTTGTCAATGCTCAAATCACAGCTGAAGAAAATGAACATGGTTTTAAACATGAAAGCTGGTTCTGGAAAATGTTATTAATTAAAATATCAGCAAATGTCTACACGACTTAACAAACAACAACCTTTCATCTGTTGTAACAGCCCCCACAGGTCTAGCTGTCTACAACATAGGAGGTGTAACTTTACACTGACTACCGTTCCCCCCAGTAGAACATCAAAATAAATTAGAATGCTACACATTGTCACCAGAAGCTGCTACTGAAATATGCAGAATTCTGAAACAAATGAAAGACCTCCTGATTGATGAAGTAAAAAAGGTTTGCAACATTTTGCTTGCTTTAATTCATCTCAAAATGCAAGAAGTCCTAAAACTGACTATGAGGAACTGTTTGGAGGAAAACACGTTATTGTTTTCAAAGACCTCCTACAGTTAACACCAGTAAAATGTCAATCTATTTTCAAAATCCTAGGACAGAAAAAATGGTGTAATACACTTGGCAGCATTGGAGATATACATCTCTAGCAACATTTTTGCTACCAAGAACTAATGGAAAACATGTGTTAGTCTGCATATCTCACCTATGCTATCATTTAAAAAAAAAAACATTAGAACTGGTTTGATTATTAAATATGCAAAATCTGTCTTAAAAAGTAGACTAATACATGAGCTATATTCCATGAGTTATATGACATGACAACTGTGCCTCATGTCATGGAACAATTAACTCAACAAAATATAAAATGTATGTCCTTAATACCAACACTTGCAAGCTGAAGTCAATTCAATGATACAATGTTGATAAAAGAAATGAAACCCATAGTGCATATCAGCTCCACAGACAAACTAGAAGTGCATGGCACAACACTCTCAAGGTTTCAACAAGCAACATAACATATAAAGAGCTTAGATGTGTTTACAACACATTTGGATTAGAAAACCTATTAACTCTGTGTCTAAACTGCAGAGTAAATCTAAAACATACCCTTGATGTAGAACACGGTTTAGTCAATGGAACAATTGGTACACTTGTTGGATTTCAAACATATCCACATGACAAGAGCATTCAGTTTGTCAAAATTGTCTTTGACAAACTTGGAGAAGGTAAAAGAATAATCTGCACAACACCCTGGTTCCTCTGTTTCCTCCTTTTCAAAGACTTGTACTTACGCAGAGAAAAAATCTCTCTATCTCTTACATATGCTGTCACTATTCACAAATCGCAAGGTCAAACTCTAGATCACGCATTGATTGACATTGTCAGCACAGTCTTCAAGGAAGGTGTGAGTTACGTAGAACTTTCATGTCCTAGTGCACTCAATGGTCTATTCCTAGTTAACTTTGATGCAAACAAAGTCAATGCAGATATTTCTTGCATCCTAAACTACAAAAGGCATTGTACACTGTGCACACCTGATCTAGTTATGTACCCTGTACCAGAAAAATGAAAAACTTTAAAAAGAAAAATAATACAAACAGAGACTTTACCAGATCTCCATGCAATACCACTAAAAAATGAAGAACAGCTGTTGCTCGATCAAATAATACAACTGCCAAAGACAACCGCACATACACCAGAAGACAAAGAGATAAATGTTTCTTCTCAAACAACTGCAGGCCCATCAAAGGCTACAGAGTCATAATTATGTCATCCATACAAATTCAGCAACACAACTGGACTAAATTGCTATGCAAATTTAGCAATCAATCTTCTCTTCCATTTGCCACAAATTGTACACAACATTTACTTAAACAGCTGAGACCAGAAGTGTTTGCAAATGCTCGTCTTTCACAGAAATGCCAGATATAATCCTGACAAAACTTACAGTATCTAAGGCTTAATGTATGAATTAGGTTACTGTACAGGGATGATACAATTTGCCACACACACATGGGAATATCCACAAGAATTCCTAGTGTACTTACGACAGGTAGTAGAAACCAAACACATCCCTATAAATTAAATCTTACAGCTTTCATACACATGGAAACATACATGCACTCACTGCAACCATGTTTCACAAGAGCATATTCCTAATGAAAGATGCAAATATATATCCATACCATATTATAAATACATTCAATTTTACTAGCTTCTGGAAAATGCAAATCATGACATAGTATGCCCTTTTTGTAATTCAGACAATCATTCCTGCATACAAATAAACTCACAAGGCCAATATGCCATACTAATGCTTCTAAGGTACAATGCAGATTGCACCAAAAATAACAGTAAGCTCGCTAGCCACAAACACGGCAAGTATCTATTGGCAAGAAAACCTTCACAACAGTAGATGTAATGTACCACATGAGTGCCACAACCACTTCAGGCCACTATACTGCATATGTCAAAACAAGAAGTAGTTGGTTTGAAAGTAATGCAACTGCCATTACTCCAAAACATAGGTTACCAGCACATCTATCAAATGCCTTCAATAAACTGTTAAACAGTGGAGTCACTATCAAGACCAAATTTTGGAGCATCTTTTATCCACAAAAGCATGTGGATGTGTGGTGCCCTTTTGGATTGATATTCTTTTCTCCAAAGGTTAAGTTGCACTAAAAGGAATCTATGAAATTCATTTAAAAAACTTTTTAAAAGGGACGTTATGGTCACAAGTAAAACATAAAACACCCAGAAATTTGCAAGTTCTGGTATGCTAAGCAAACATATTTTCTTAAATACTTTCCTTAGGGTTTGGTCTGAGCTCATGGTGTACCTTCATGGGGCAATAAGCCTCAAACACACAATTCATTTGTATACATGAAGATTAAGATTAATGTTATTAATATTTTATGATGATGCTTTTTATTTCTTCCTTACTTTAGTTTCCCTGTATGTGACTCTGATTTGTATGGATTGTGGTCTCTATATGTATTGTTTGTAATAGCACAAGTGTGTAGTAAGTCTTGAATTGTTAGTTAGTTATTATATGTGTAACATTACGCAAAATTCTGATAAGGTAGCATTCATTATTGAACTATCCATAATTGCAAGATTACAATGCTGCAGCCATTGCCTATGTTAATTTATGATTAGGTTCCTGTATTAACACCAGCACTCCAATACAATGTTGTTTAGATTAGTGCATTCTTTAATAGATTAAGTAGTTAATGAAAGGTCTCCCAATCACCACGGACATCTAGTTACCAACATTATAAACACAACCCCTTGTAGGGACTTTTCATCAAAATTAATTTCACATGTGATGTCATCAATGACATTTGTGATGTGATCGTCAATGTCCTGGGACTGATTGTTAGCAGTGCACAGTAGTGGTGTGGGTTATGGTTGTTTTGTTTATCATAACTGGTGAATTTCTGAGGTTTTTCAGTTTTACTTGTATCCACAAAGTCCCATTAACTTTTTTTTATTGTATTTCATAGGTTTTTATTAGTGCAAATTAACCATAACATCCCATTAACAAAGATTTTTCAGTGAATTTCATAGGCTTTTATTAGTGCAACTTAACCATAAAGTCCCTGTAACAAAGCTTTTTCAGTGAATTTCATGGGTTTTTACCAGTGCATGCTATTTTCCTATAATTTACCAATATCATATTTACCCCAATATTTTTGTCCAATTACAAAGTTTCACACAACAACACTGCCAATTTCCAACTTCTAGCAACATTGTTAACACTTCTATACACTTTTTGCAACATGTCCATCATTCGCGTGCGACATAATGACGTGTCCCCAAACATGTCTGAACTTTGCAATCAGGTCTATGCTTCACAGACAGTTTGGAACTGCAGTTTCTACCGGTCTAGGAACTTTCAAGCTCAAAATGTACCCTTGCACAGCTCCTACACCTAAATGTACTCATTAGCCATTAACAATCTAGTTCAAAGAACATACTTGGAAGAATATTAGCAAAACTGCTATTTATCAGCTATTGCCATCCCTCCTCCACAAGAGCCACTATCACCACCAGCTGGAGGACCTACACAACACAAAAATCACAGTACTTCCAAAGACAATGAAGACGATTCTTAAGGAAGTCTCGATGCCGGAAGGATGATTTAAAAGTATTTATTAAGTTTCCTTAAGCAGGCAGCACACACTCCTGCAGGGCAAAGAAACAACGCTAAACTGTCACAGTTCTAATGTGCATGGGGACGAACTGGAAAACAAACAACACACGTAACAAGGAATGCATATACATCACAATGAACCTAGAGGAAAGAGATACGAGTGAATACATATGAACAAAACACTACTCCCTCCTTACATGCAAAAGAAAACTCAATAGTACAATTATTCAGGATAAAAGTAATTGAAATGGTTGGATATGTTCCTTGTCCTTTTGCTGGATGTTTCAATGTTGAGACTTGTATTTTCAGTACTTTCCTTGTTAAATGTCCATAACCCCTTTCCCTGTTTCTCATTGAACTCACAATCCACTTTATCCTCGTTTGACTCTTCACCATCAGGAATAGTTGTACTTTTGACCAATTTGGATTTTGACCAGCACTCGCCACCCTCAAGTATGATGACACTTCCACGTATATCTGTAATCGTATTGGGACCCAGAAACTTGCATTCTGCACATTTCAATCCAAAACGTGGATTTTTTTATCAATACTGAATCTCCTACTACATACTCTACATCTTCAACCTTGAAAGTGGAATTCAATATGTGTCTGTAGTCATTTTGGGCATCAGAGATTAACATAATTATTTTCTCCCTGTCTACATCCACACACTTGGCCACTCCTAACCATGCCGGGCACAACCTTGTGGCTGGTTGCCGGCTCTTCAAAGACACAAACAGTGAGAATTAAGTGGTGTAATGAGGTGTTGTGCGGTAGCTCCAGACCATTTCCTTTAAGAGCTCAGACCACTCTAGACCCGAACAAAGCGCCAATTGTATGTTCCCTTAAGAAACCTGTTAGCTCTTTCTACTAAACTGTTTGCCTTTGGCTGGTACAATGCGGATTTAAAAGTATTTATTGAGTTTCCTTATGCAGGCAGCAGCAAATAAATAACACTAAACTGTCACAGTTCTAATGTGCACAGGGGCGAACTGGAACACATACGTAATGAGGAATACATATACATTACAATGAACCTAGAGGAAAGAGATATGAGTGAATACATATGAACATAACAAAGATCATGAAAATTAGGGAGAGAAAGAACCAACCTACTTCTAGCACCCAGAGAGAATGATGGGTGTGGCAGTTCTTTACCACTGTTGGGAATGTACCAAAGGCTAAAGCTACCAAAGTGAAATGCACTCTGTGCAACTTTTACTCAGTCGCGGACTACCTGGACAGTACTCCAGTGGGACCACATCGATGCACCGCCACACCAAATCCAACCACTGCAATGCTCTCAGAAAGATGGTTCTTTTCTTAGCAAGTAGTGGGCTGTCTTCCTCCACCTCATCTTCCTCAACCAATACTGTAACCAACAGCCTACTTCTGTGGGACACAAAATCCCAGCAGCTACCCTGCGAGTATTAAAACTGGATGTTGATCCATATCTTTCAAATACAACAGTCCTCTGTATATACTGAAACACACCACTATGCAGGGGGAATCAATTTCAAAGTGCTTTGGAAGCTGTAATCAAGGGGCATGAGAAACACTGCCGCTAGCATAGAAGTAACACACGCCCATCCTCTTCCCCTGTCCACATGCCCCTCCATATTAATGCTTGGTGCCTCGTCCCTCATTTCCCTCCCCACCTTATGTTCTAACCTCTCCAGCAAAAAAAAAAAAAAAAAAAATCAAACAACAACAAAAGGAAGGTTCTTTTAGGAACCACCTTTCACTGTTAAAAAATAGAACAAATATATTTCTTATAGACTCCATCTACTTTACATTTCTCAGTAAAGTACATATACTCAATACGATTTTCCAACATTTCCATTAACATTTTGTGTTATGTTAATGGGAATAATGTGACGTTCATCCCCCGTTCCAGGGACTGGAACGGGGCAGAATGGCCCAGCAGCACAGGTTATTGGCCCAAGCTAAGTGAGTGTGGATAATGAGGGCTCCGGAACGTTATCCCCGTTCCAGCCCCTGCAATGAGGAATAAAGCCCATTAGCACCCTGGGCTCCCAAAGCGGTAACCCGGAGTGCTAAAAAAAATAAAGGATTTTTCTTCCTACACCGGGACACCTGTGGAAAATATGTTTCCTAGATGGCCACCATGGAAAGGGAAGGCAGGGCTCTGTACAGAACCCCTCTTCCCTTTCCATGGCAGCCTGCAGCTGGCAAAGAGAGAACCCTATGACCATATGACCACAAGCACAATTATTTTCCCTTTCAAACCTATCCCACTTTCGAATAACATTACCCCAGGTGGACATGGCCACTTTAACCCCATTTGTCGTCCCTCGAGATCATGGCCAGTATCCAGAATGTTTGGGCCATGACCTATACCATGACCCATACAATCTGGGCACTGCCCATGGCCACAGGCTATACCTCAGTCACCAAAAGTATACCACTATTTTTTGCACATACATTATGACATTTGTCGAAAAATAAAACACTGGCACATTTGCAAAACCATGCTTTAAGGTCCTTGCCAATGCTCCTTACATGAGTTTGCTGGAAATCCGCCCATGTTTCATTTTTTCAAAAGTGTCAAAATGTATGTACATACAATAGTCATATAACGTAGCCCTCACTCGACAAAACATATTCAGACTTTACACAAACATTCAAAGTTGAGTTTATGTTTATGGAAACTTTTGTCCACATTCGTCAAATGGCAACAAAGTTATAAGGCATTTTAAAATGTTGAGATCCCCCCTCTAATTTAGCCCCCCCTTGACATAATCCCACCAATTTTTACAAAAAAATGTATATATAGATCTAAAATATTTTTGGAAACTTTTGTGTTGATTCATCAAATGGCACCACATGTATAAGCCTTTACAATATTTTGGGATCCCCCTCTAATTTTGCCCCCTCTTGACAGAATCCCACCAAACTTTGCAAAATCATTCAGAATTAGAATAGAATTCAAACATTTCATGCAGTTTCATTGAGTGGCGCCAAAGTTATAAGCCATCGAAAAACTGCTTTTCAACAATTCGGTAATGCAGAAATAGGCATAGATGTCCCAGAACATCTGAAATGTTCGCGAACATCACATGACTGCACCCGAACATCTGGACTGTTTGTTGACTTTGGGGATGAAAAACTTGTTTTCTGGCTTTTGTTTTCTGGCTTCTTACGGCCATATCGCTGAAACAGGCCGTTGTTGCAAATCCATCATGGCGTGCATTTCCAAAAATCTGACGCACTTCATGCTTTTCACTATGCAATCAGTGGGGACATCCAATTTCTGCTGACATCATGTCGCCCTCTAGGCCAATCGGATGCATGTACGCAGATGGAACAGGGAAGTGAATCCACGGATATCAAATTTGTTTTACTTGCTTTTAGGCCATTTTCAGATATTACGCAGTCTGCGCTAACCGCTGTGTAGTTATGGTTGATTTGTTCAACTCATTCGAAGAGCACTTTTTGGGCGGCTTATAACTTTGCTCCCCCTGGACGAATCCTTACCAAACTTGCAAACTAAGTATACGGAACACTCTGCCATTTTTTTATGGAAAGTCTGGTAAGGTTTTGTCAATGAGGGGCAAAGTTATCAGGATTCCCATAGACAAAATGGAAACATCTTTTACTTGTGCCTACAACCCAAACCGCTGTACGGATTTTCACCAAATTTGCAGCAGAAGTGATGGCTTGGTCCCGAAGACATGCTTTTTCAAAATTTGGTAGTTTTTTTAAAAACAGGCAAAATGTAGGTGCCAAAACATGTTTGATACCTGGGTCCGCTTCGCGAACCCATTTCCCTGTTCACTCCGCAAACAGAACCCTGATTGATCGGAGGGTCCCCGTGATGTCCGCAGACATATGACGCACCCCTGATTGGCTGGAGAGAAGTGAGATGCGCGTCAAATTTTCCAGAATAGCCCGCCATCTTTTATCAGCGGATAACCGTGGATAGTGTGGCGGTGAACAGGGCTGGGAAACATGTTTTAGGGCATTTGGTGTTGGAAAGATGGGGGGGAGTGAAAGATGGTTTATATGATGTATTTCTTTAGGTGGAAGAAGACTGTGTTGTGTCTGAAGCAGTTTGCAAACACTGCAGCAGTTTGCGGATAGGTCATCGGATGAGCCCCTTATCTGGTGACTGCAGGCAGGCTTCCTTAGGGTAGGGGAGTGGAATGCAGATGAGTTCTTTGCTCATCCGCCTCCAACTCCCTCAGGGTCATTCACTTCTACAAGCAATGAGTTGGTGGCAGATCTCTCTCTTCGACTGGGGCCTCCCTCTGGAACAGCCTCCCTGCCTCCCTGGAACTTGAGGAGAACCATCTTCGGGTCCAGAAGTACCTTAACACTTTCCTCTTTGCTTCTGCTTTCTCTCCCCCTCTCCCCTGCTGAAGTCCTGGCTGATAATGATACTGTACTGGTTACCTGGCCACCCATCTGATCTCAGGCCCACGCCCTACCAGTTGCATGCCTGCACTGCCTCCCCGGCAACCCCTGCACCTGGTGACTGTTTTCTGTATCCCTAAAGTCCCCCCACCAGCACTTATGTCTGCACTCACCCTGCACTTGCCACTAATTGACTGCTCTTTTATTGATCCTGTTATGTTACTATCCCATGTACTGCACTTTCCCCTTCCCCCCCCTCTGCACTTTCCTTTTCCCCTTCCCTTGCACTTGCACAATCTGAATGACACCTGGCCTAGTAATATCATTGTCTGTCTTCCCACTGTTCCCCCGCCCTTGCCACCATGAAACACTTGTGTATAGGCATGTTATAAATGCCATATCATATTGTTATCATATCATAACATGTGAGGATGTTTGTGTAGGTTGTATTATTCTGTGGTGGTTGCAGCAAGCCTTTAGTGCCTTGGGTGCACGGCCAGAGGCCATGAACCCAAGAGGCTACACACTGGCTGCAAGTACTGTAATAGCATTTGTACAGAAGTGGACAGTGCCTGTGGCAGCTGCCTTATTGGACTGCCCCAAGAATTGTAATAGTATGTGAACAAAAGTGGACAGGGCCTCGGGCGCTGCAGCAGTTTGCGGGTTCGTCCTTGGGTGAGCACCTTATCTGTTGACTACGGCAGACTTCATTAGGGTAGGAGAGTGGAAGTAGATGATATGAAGATGTTTGTATATACTGTATTATGCTGTGGTGGTTGTGGCAAGCCCCTAGACTCTTGGGTGCATGGCCAGAGGCCATGCACCCAAGATTGCCTGCTGGTTGCAAGTACTGTAATAGTATGTGTACCGAAATGGACAGGGCCTCAGGCGGCTGCCTTATGTTTGTGGGTTGTGGCCACTAGGCAGATTTTTGGGTGCATAGCTGGATTATGCTGTGGGAATTGTGGCCAGCCACTGGACTCATGTACCAAAGATTCTGCCCACTGGCTTTAAGTACTGTACCAGTATGTGTAGAGATGTGCAGAGGGCGTTGGCCGGCTGGTTTATGTGTGTGGGTTGTGGCCACTGGCCAATGTCTTGACTGCATGGATGTATTATTCTGTAGTGGCTGTGGCCAGCCACCAGACTCATGCACCCAAGAGTCTGCCCACTGGTTGCAAGTAATGCAATATTGTGTGTACAGAAGTGGGCAGGGCCTGTGGCAGCTGCCTAATTGGACTACCCTGAGATTCTTGGGTGTAAGAGAATCTGCCCACTGGGTGCAAGAATTGTAATAGTATGTGTACAGAAGTGGATGGGTTCATGGCTGTATTATGATGTGGTGTCCTGTTCCCAGACTCTTGGGTGCATTAGAGTTTGCCCATTGGGTACAGGCACTGTAATAGTATGTGTTCAGAAGTGGACAGGGCCTTGGGTGCCTGGATTGTGTGTGCGGGTTGTTTGTACTGGACATTTTATTGGGTGCATGGGTGCATTATGCTGCAATGGTTGTGGCTTGCCTCAATAGTCTTGGGTGCATGGCTGTATTATGTTCTGATGCTTGTGGGCTTCTCCTATACTTTTGTGTGCATGACAGTCAGCCTGCTAGTTGCAAGAAGAGTAATAGCAGGTGTACAGAAGTGGATAGGGACTTGACTGTGTGGATTATGTGTGTGGGTTGTGTCCACTGACCAGATTCTTGGTTGCATGGCCATATTATGCTGCAGTGGTTGTGGCCAGGCCCTAGACTCTTGGCTGCATGGCCGAAAATAGAATATTTGAATATTGAGTCACTGTGGGCACGCATTTTCTTTGTTGCACGTGGAAATGCAGGAGAAACCTTTGTTTTGTTGTCTGTGATTAAAGTAAACATAACATGTTAGGGAAGGTACTTCATAATGTCATATTGTACACAATTTCAGACATTCATGTACTTTGTGGACCCTCATAATTAGTACAAGTACTATGCTTCAAACAAGTGTACTGTGCAATGTGCTCAGGTCCTGTGTTTGGTTGCACAATAATTGGGTCTGTGGGGAAAAGAAATCCATGCAGGAGAAAAAGAAAAACCTAGTACATGTATGTGTTGTTACATGGCACACTATGTTTCATTCAAGTGTGCAGTAATTACGGGAATGTTTAAGGTGGATATCTATGTGGTCTTGCTGTTATAAGCACTTTTGCAGTAGGAGGATTTGTTTTTTAATTTAATAGATTTTATTTGTTTTTGGGGAAAAAAAAGAAATTGATTACACCTTTACAAATACATATCCAAAATGTTTTCTGATATTACATTTTTTTTTACAGTACATTTGTCAACTCATTTGGAATAAGAACATTATACTAACACTACCATTTGTTGACAGGAATGCATCAACTTTCTCTTTTCACATTAAGATTCAACACAAAAACACATAAAGTAAAATACATTTCCCAAACCGACATTCTCCTTCATAATCATATAGTGATCGTCACATCCAATGAAGGCGCACAGGTTACAATACTTATGTCCAATATTGAAACATTCCAAGTTATAAACACAGAACTCCTATAGCTCCTAGCATTTCATGGATTAGCCTCTTATACGCATCATACACCATCCCAATGTCAGTGTGTTCAGTCGAACCTGGGCCAGCAAGTAAAAAGGTAAAGATGGAAATACTTCAAACTGGTCAAAAACACTCCAAGTTCTAGCATAGAGCGTCTGCTACCAGAGGTGGTTAATGCTTTAAACCTTTAAACCCCATCATACAAAAATATACATTTAGTCAATATTGTCCAAACAAGGTTAGTAGAGATGTAATGAAGAGTTAGCTAACTGAAGATCTAGCTAAAACAACATCTCATTGCATATTCAATTTCCATGTTTAAGTTGGACAACTAAGATGGCGCTGACAACTTGCCCCTTACATGGTTATCATACCCAGAGAGTAATATATAAATATTACACATGCTAGCTCTTAGACATTTGCTTCTTCTAGCCCTAGATTTCCTTCTTTGAGACCAGCTTCAATCTTGCCCACGAGTCGCACCGTGGCCAATATGATTGAATTAGTGCTGCCCCACATACAGCATGCCCAGACAGTGTGGCGTGCAAGATTCAAAGCATTTCCAATGTAGGCACCAAGACATATCTTTCTCTCCCTTTCAAACAAAGGGCAGTAAAGAAATAGCTGTTGAAGGGTATCTGTTTCATGTCAGTTTGTGCAAAAGTGGCATGAATGCCTAGGGTCACAGGCACCATACCCATGCCATTTTCCAATTTGAGAGCCTGTATAAATTAAGACAAGACGAAATCTCATATCGGTAGACCTGGCTTTATTGCCAGGAAAACATAACAGATAACGATTGCGCAGCTTCTGCGCATGCCTAAAGTTGGCGTAGTCTGTAATTGGTGCATACCTCGCAATAAGATCGGAGCTGCTAGCTCAAGCATTCTGATGAAATTGTTTTTTCATGAACCATGGACGCTCTATAGTGTCTAGCTTTGTAAGATTTAGAGAACAAAGAGCCTCATTCATGCGCACAGGAAAGATGGAAATAGATGCGGGATGATCGGCAATCAGCATCACATGAAGATCCTCATATAAGGAGTTGGGTAGGGGTGACACCATCTTCTTCTAGTGTTTCTTCTATGTGTTTTGCTTTTCGGAAGTGGTGGTGCTATGGTTGCAGTTAGATAACTGTTGGCGTATTCTAACTGTTTATCTGTTTCCTCTTGTTAACAGTATCCCTTTTATCCTGTTTAATTGCTGTTAGTGTTTTCTAAGTACTGTACTATTGACAACTAATATTGCAGTATTGTGGGGGCAGTTAGATACCTGTTGGCATATTCTAACTGTTGCTAGTTTGACATTTCTTAAGGGTATGTATCATGTTAGTTTGATTGTTGAAGGTTGATTTTAGCAGTTTGACTGCTGGAAATAACATTGTAGTGCTCTGGGTGTACTGAGATACCTTTGGGGTATTCTGGCTGTTGATACTTCATAGTTCTTGAAGGGCTTTCATTTTTGCTGGTGGATTTTAAATTGTGTAATAATGGGAAGTAATATTGCAGTGTTAAAGTTAGATTCAAGTTGGCGTAGTCTAACTGTTTACCGTTTCACAGTTTTGCACCTTCATTCTTGTTGGCAGATTTCCACTTTACACTATTACCAAGTGCCATTGCAGTATTATGGCTGCAGTTAGATGAAGTTATGTATTTATTGCAGTGGTGTGGGCAAAGTTAGACAGCTGTTGGCTTATTCTTACAGTTGGTAGTTTTACAGGTTAGTGAGGACAGTTTGTAGACCTTCATACTCAGTACTTTCATTTTTAAGTACTATGGGTGAAACAATGTTACTGCATGTTTTCCATAGTTTTTGTTTCTGTGCCTACAATCATTGGGTCATTGGGGAAAAACTATATAGCAGCGCAAGTGATGTACTCATGGGCCAGTTGGTGTATTCTAAGGCGTTACAGTTTCAAAGGGCAGAACATTTTTATTTCATTTGCAGTTACATATCTGTTGGTGGCTATTGGGAGTAGGCTATACTACTTTTGTAGGTCAGTGAGTACATTTTTGTTACAGAAATATTAAGTAGGCATTTGCATGATTTACTCGTAATCTCTGCTTCAAAGTAATGGAAGTATCATTGCATTCAAACCACCCACATTTCTTTTTTATCTATGGAGTATAGTGACCTGCACTGGTTGTGGGACCTGTGTGGTCGATTATGCCTACTGTTGTGAAGGTTTTCTTGCCAAGTGAAACTTGTCCGTGTGTGAAGCTCATAAGCTTGCAGTTGTTTTTGGTACCATCTGTGTTGTATCATAAAAGCATTACTATTATATAATGGCTATTTGGGTTTATCTGTAAGGTGGAATGATTGAATTGCAAGTAGTACATAATATGCCATGATTTGCATTTTGCACAAGCTGCTGAAATGGAATGGATTAGAGACATACACAAAGCACTCATTAGGTACTTGTTCCTGTACCTCATGGCTGCAGAGAGTACATGTATGTTTCCACATGTATGAAATCTGGAAGCTTTCATTTATATGTATGTTTTTGCTTTCCGGCACGTGCAGCAAGTACATTAGAAATGTTTGTGGATCTTCTTGTGTGTCTATGGTGAATCTCACCATTGCTTCACAGTAGTGCAATTCCTGTATTATTCCTGAGACACTGTAAGTGTTGTCAGGATTGATTGTTGCATTTCTATGAAGGAGTAGCATTAGCAAACGCAACTGGTCTGCGTCATTCAAGTAAATTGGTGGCAATTGGAAAAGAACATTGATTGCTACATTTGCATAGCAATTTACGCCAGTTGGGTTGGATAATTTGAATGGACCAGACCTTTCTGTGTCTGAAAAATTTGACGGAACTCCACTTGCTTTTTTCTAAAGAGATACTTCTCTTTGTTTATGCAGTTGGATATGTATTTGCCTTTTCAATACATCCTTCTGCGGTTGTGCTAATTGATGGAGTAGCAGCTGCTTTCAATTTCTTTAGTGGTACTCTTGGGAGATCTATTATAAGTTGTGTTTGTACTCATTTTCTTTTACCAAGTTTTCATTTTTGAGGAACAGGATACATTTTGAGAAGGGTTGTGTAGAGTGCAAATAGTCTGTTGTACTCTACGATGCAAGGAATGTCATTCTTGACATTGTTTGTATCAAAATTGATTAGAAAAGAAGTCCTTCAAGTGTATGTAACCGTGACAGTGTTACATAACTCGTGCCTTATTTAAAGACTGTGCTGCCAATGTCATTCAATGCCTGATCTAGGGTTATACCTTCTTATTTATGAATAGTGACCGCATATTCAAGAGACAGAGAAAACTGTTCTATGCGTACATACATGTCTTTGAAAAGAAGGAATCAATCTGTTGCACATCCTATCCCTTTAATTTATGAAAGTTTGTCAAAGTGGATGTTGTTGTCATGTGGATATGTCTGGAAGCCAACAACTGTACCAAGTGCTCCATTAACTAAACCTTGCTCCATGTCAAGGTTACGCGCTAGCATTACTCTATAGTTTGAACACAATGTTAACATTTTCTCCAAACCAGCTGTGTTGGAGATAGAGTTTTCTAAGCTATTAATTCGTCCTGTGGCTTGTTGACACATAGGCACTGTCATACCATGGAATTCTAGTTTGTCTGTGGAGTTAATTTGCACTATTGTTTGCATTTGTTTTTTCAACATTGTTTCATTGAATTGTGCACAGCTTGCTATTGTTTGCATTAAGGACATACATTTTACATTTTAATCTGCTAATTGTTCCATGACATCAGTAGCAGATGTGTTATGCCCGTATAGCTCATGGATGAGTCTGCTTTTTAAGATAGACTGTGCTTACTTAGAAAGCACACCAATCAGAAAGCTTTTCAAAATGTTAGCTTAGGTGAGGTCTGCAGACTGACACATGTTTTGAGTAAGTCGTCTGTATTGGAAATGTTGTTACAGTTTTACATTTCCTATTCTGCCAATTGTGTTACAGCACAGTTTGTGACCTCCATTTTCTAAAATAGGTTCACCTTTCACTGGTGTTAATTGAAGAAGATCTCTTAAAACAGTAACGTGTTTTCCTCCAAAGAGTTGTTTGTAGCTCGTTTTAAGGACCTTTTACAATCTGAGGTGAATCAAAGCCAACATTAGGTTGGAGACCATGCTCACCTCATTGATTAGGAGCATTTTGATTAGTTTTAAAATTCTGATTAGCTCCACAGCAGCTTCTGATGAACATTTGGAGTACTGTAATTTGTTCTGGTGTTATACTGGAAGGAGTAGCAATCAGTGTAATGTAACATCACCTATGTTGTAGGCAGCTAAACTTGTGGGCGCAGTTACAACAGCTGAAAGCTTGTTGTTTGTCAATTTTTGGAGGAACTTGCTGATGATATGTATGTTTTGCCTGAACCAGCTTCACCACTTACATACAAGAGTACAGGCTTATAGTTTTGATAGGTACAAGTTTTAGTTTAGTGCTGCACACCATTTTCAATGTCTTTAGTTACTTCAAGGAAAATGCTATATTGCTCATCATTCAATTGTGATTTTAGTAGAGCAAAGTTTTCTTCAGACTCCTTATAATGATACATGGAGTTTTCTACTTCAGTCATGGCTCATTCTGCTTCATCTACTATGATTGGCTCTCCAAGAAGTTCTTGGATTCCTGTAAAAGAAGGTTGACTGCTCTCAGGAGTGTCTACACTTAGTTGTGATTGAAGTTCTTCCTCTTGTTGGCATTCATTGTCCAACATGTTGTTGTACTGTTTGAAATGTATATCTGTAATAGTGTTTTCACTTACAAAGAAAGCATCTTGATAAGCAGCATGGGTGTCCAATAAATCTTCTTCTTTCCTCGATGGTTTAAAACGTTGCAGTAGTGATGTGTAGTAAAATTCTCTATGTTGAGGAGTTTTAAAAGATAGCTTCATATGATTAATCAGGCTGTTCTTGGTAAGTTTAACCAGGCTGCCCTCACACATTTTGACTATGTCTTTACCTTTTTTCTCATCTGGTTTCATATAATTTTTGTATGAGAAATGTTGGGCTATGTGGTATAGACACATGTTTTCCAAAGCAGTTCTCCTGTTTGGGTAGTATGTGTCAAATACATTGTTTTTCAAAATGTCCTGGCTTTTGGGATTGTTTTTGGCTATTATCTCTATGTCTTGGTATCATTTGAGAACTTTTTTTCTGGATGCAGCAGGACCAAGACTAAGCCAGATCATTTTTTTCAGATTTCCCATATAAGGTTTGCCAGTTAAACGGTCTGTGGCAACCACATTCTCTGTCGGAGAGCATTTTTATGCCAAAGCTTGTCAGATGATATGTCATCCCAGAGGTCTTTCATCTCTGTTTTCTCAGCTTTGGTTAAGTAGGCTGTGACACATTGTGCCACTGCAGTGGAATTGGCTGCAATGTACTGCAGATCTATGTTTGCCTTCCACAAGAGGGCAATGATTGCATTGTAATCGTTAATGCACTTTGATGCTTTGTTTCTTTAATGCAGTATGAGTTCTTAGGTGTTTTGCCTTTCACACTGTGTCTAACAGAAGACAAGAAGCTGTTTACATGTCCTTTTGCTGAAACTGGTCTAGGGAAACCAAGGGGAAGGGATTTCACAAGTGACATATTTGTGAATGAACTGCAAAATAGTGGCATCACTGTCCTGACCAAATTTGGGTTTATACGAACAATAGGTGCGTCCCTTTGTGCACGCGTGGGTGAGGGCTAAATATACAGTAGAGACAAAACCAAAAGAGGTGCCCACGCTGAGGACAGTCCTAATTTCTGTCAATTATTCTAGTTATATCTCCAAAATTAATGTAAAAGGAATGTGCTTTTATGAGAAAAGTCACATAGGAAAAGCAAAGATAAGTTTTTTGAGTACACTAGTGAGTTTAATATGTCAAAACACATTTAAAAGTTAAATCACTTTTTAGAATTCAAATCACTTTTTACAAAAAAATAAAAATATTAAAGAAAAGGACACAATCAACAAAACATTCATAATATGTACATAGATTCCTAAAAGAAGGAGAAAAGTATATTCATCACAAACAATATGGGTAAAACACAATAGCTTAATTAGAGAATAAACCCAGTAGGAACAAGAAGCTGTTCCTACAGAATGGTAAAAATACCAGGGTGTATGAAAAATTACTCTGATATACAGAGAGACATAGATCAATCAACAAAGTTTCTTGTGGTTATCTACCGACGTGTAGGGTAGATCATACAAATGTTCCCAAAATAATTAAGGAACAAAGCACGTAAATAACAGGTTTCGGTGTGCCAAATGGGCAACAATAGTTGGAGCCTTCCTCAGGGCAGAGATGGTGTTGAAGGGTTGGTTTCTCCCTAAAGGGGGCAGAAAAAATGGGACATAATTTGTTCAGAAGGTACTCAAGTAGACTTATTCTAGGGTCTGAATATAGTTTTTTGCTGCTGGTTTATAAGTACACGGATCTCTCACCCTGTATGCACATCAGGGACAGGGGGAATCCGTGATGCTCTCTTCTCGGTATATTAAAGTTCCTGCACTAGACTAGACATAGGGCCTCATTACGAGTCACCCGGTATGGAAATAACGATGACGGTAAACCCACTGCCACCATTGTTTCCATACCGTGTGATCTCGAGTCCTGCAGGCGGAGGTGTTATTCCCGACCTGGCGGGTTTAACACCTCCCGCCTGCAAGCGGACGTGGAAACACAGGCACCGTCACAAGATGGTGCTGGGGACTCAATGGGAATGGGGACTTACAGAATTCCACCTCCGGAATTCCCGGTTCACCGGGGTCGTAATGCCCCGGTAATTTCAGGAATCACGGAGACGGAATGGTAATAAGAGTCCAGCGGTAACCTGCCGGTTTTTCCAGCTCGGTTACCGCCAGACTTGTAATGAGGCCCATAGTGTTCTTCTTTGCTGTGGAGGGACACAACAGCTGGAGAAATAAAGAAAGTAAACATATCTCAGGTGTGGGGGTAAAAAACAGATATTGGGCAATGCAAAAAAGCTATCAGCAATGAGACTGTAAAGGATTTGCTCTACACCGGCGGCCATGGGTAGATGTACCGGGTAAGGACAGGACACAAGAGGGTCTTCTCAAAGCAAAAGTGGGTACTATAGTTACAGATGAAAAGAAACTGCACATATGAAAATCAATTTCGATGTGAGGGTTTAAATGCTGATAAGAAAAAGAGGTAATGGAGATTCAAATTCAAAAGGGACATTCAAAGTTAAAAAAGAAGAGGAAGAAAATGAAGACGGCAGACATATCTGCTAGAGAGAGGGCACAACTGTGAATACTAGTGCCAAGGGGCAATGGTTACTGGTAGGTGAAATATATGATTAAAGTTTACAGACCAAAAGTTGGAATGATATGCAATTGAACCAATCATACCTGATGCAAGTTGTCAAGGCAGGACTATGTGGGGTGAAGAAGTCACAGATACATTGTGGTGTGCTCCAGCCAGAAAAACAACAACACAGCAGCAGGCCGTGAAGTTAACAAGGTAGTGATTTAATACCTTTTCGTGACTAACTTGGAGATGCCCATCCGGGCATATGGTCACAGGTTTACTTACCGTTACTGTGCTGCTTTCATTTGCACCAAACTATGTTTTACTTTTTATCCGCCCGGCATTTCTTTTCATCTAGCTAGCTGATGCTCTCATCCTTGACACACCTCCTGTCTCATTGGTTAGCAACCTGTGACTTTGGCTGTGCCGTGTAGGAGAATGTGATTTAAATGATCCAGTGTTAAATCAGGACTTTTTGCATAGTACAGTCTCTGAACAAGATTTTGCTTAGTAGAATGGTGTGTTCGATGTGGTGGAAGGTGCAGGCTAATGAATGTCCCCACAGTCTGTGTATTTGCGCACTGATCAAGAGTCCATGGTTTGTAATATTTTCAATCTTAATTTGTCTTTGGCTTTCACATACTGATTGAGAAATTGATTAAATATTTGAAGGATTGTTTTTTGTACGTCACACATTGAGGTGCACAGCCATTTGTAGACGGACGGGATGGTTCGGTGCAACGGAGAGTTGATTGTAAGTGTGTTAGAGATATTCGTTCAATCAGTGTTTCTACTGCCATAATGGTGCTGTTTATCTTTGCATACCCTTGGACACTGCAATGTATGGCATTTGGGTTTGTTTGCTTGTGTTTGTATGCCTATTCATTGAAATATGGCCCTATGCTGGTTGTGTGAATCCACTCACCTGCACAGAATTTTGCAAAGATGTCTATGTTGATATTACGTATGTTGTGCAGTACTTTAGTCTACTAATTAATTTTTTAAGTGGTTTCATTCTGTTTGAAATTAATATAAACAATTTCCTTTTGAGGATCATTGCACTGTCTATGAGAGCTTCCAGGATCAGTTTTCTGCTGTAGGTTTTAAGGGTTGAGTGTGATTTCTCACCTGTTTTTATTAGGTTCTGAATGACTCTATGGTGGAACATTTTTTGTAAAATACATGTTTTGGAATTCTTACCTTTGGATACGTTAACATTGGTAGATGCAGTGTTAGCACTACTGGTAGTTGCATTCTTCTTTTCTGTTTAGTTTTACATCTTGGAAGAGGGGTCACACTTTATTTCCTGCTACCTGGTTCAGTTTTTCTCATTGACTGTATTAGCTGTTTTGTTTGAACCTTTCGTACAAACTCTGCTAGATGAAGATGGCTATTTTGCATGCTTGAGTTTTATGTGCTGTATTTCTGCGTTGTTTTCTACAGAGTTTCTTTATGGTAGATATTCTCTTGTGTCTGTTGGAGAAAAATGGAAACTGTGGGTTTGGAAGTTGTGGAATGTATTTGTGTGCACTGTGCAGGAGTATCTGAATATGAGGCTAGGCATACATAGAGGGATGTGTGATTGTCGAAAGGGCTGTTATGTTTGGTTGGGAAAATTGTACTGGTATGTGTGTGTTGCTGTGTGAAAGGTTTGCTACAGTGTGTATGGCAGTGTACTGTGCCTGAATAAGTAAGGACATTATGATGTTTCAATAAAACTAGTGGGTGTTACCATACTGGTGTTCAGATGATAATCAAAAGAGTAGACCTGCTAAGGTGCAATGAGTACGAGTGAAGTAAATGCTGTTGGGTTAGATATCATTTTCTAGGTACAATACAACAACATCGTTTCTATGGGGCCAGTTGTGTAGTGATAACTGTGTCCTATTGAGGCTGTACTTTTGCAAGTGTGTGAGATTCTGTTGCACTACTTGCTTTGGAAATGGGTAGTACAAGTCCTAGTAGGGTGAGAAAAAGGTCCAGAAAGATGTACACATTAGAAAGGAGAATGTTACCATTTGTGAGATTTTATTAACTTTCCCACACATATATGCTTGATACATGAGTGCAGAAAGCCTTTCCTGTTCTTGCATTTATTGATTCAAATTTAAAAATAGGACGTTTGCCAATGTACCCATGCATTTATTTGCTTTGCTTCCAATGGTGCATTTTGCAAATTCTGCATTGTGCTTGCCATGCTTTGTTAACATACATGCAGTTTCCCTTTTCCGTGTGCATTCTGGGCATTTAACATAGGACCTGCCACTTGAATGTGCTGTGCAAATGTTCCCAATGTGGTTGTCTTTTTTTGTTTTACAAAAACAACAGAGAGAGTGCTGATAACATTGAACTATGTGGTTTATAGCTTTTCTGCAAGTGGGTATCAAAAGAAAGCTTGGAGCATTCTAAGAAACTGCCACTTGATGTCAGGAGATCAGGCAAATTAGAGTACACTTATCCAGTAGGTTATGCAGAGTAAGTGGCAGGCAGCCTGTACACATGTACTCTACAAAACATATGTATATCTGTAGTTTGTGCTGATGGATGAAAAGGTGGATGAATCTGGAAGCAGAAATCTTAAAGAATTTTGCAGTACTTTTTGATGGAGGTGCTACCGAATTACAGAAGATCGGTACTCTGAGTGTTCAACAGTACATCTCAAGTGTTGAACTGTTATGACAGAGTTAGAGGTGCAGTTATTGCCTGTGATTGGTGTATGTTTGTGTAACTGCTTAACAGTAGCCAATGTGAAGTGGAAAGGGAAGAAGGGCTGCCTCTGTTTTGCTACGTCCGCGGACACCGCAGTTGTTTGCAGATAGGGTGTGCCACATCCAGGGCTTCTCAGCATGCCTGGCATGGAAATGTGGCTGTGGGGATTAGCCACTCATGTGTTCAGGTTGTGCTTTACAGGAAGGGATGGTTATACTTTGTTTCATTGCTTAGTTGGTTGTGTAGTGAAGATGGCTGGAATTGGAGAAAGGCAGAGGCTTATTGAATGGATAGTGGGGGATTCATTTTTGTATGATCTGGAAATGTATGCCCAGGCCAGGGGCCTTTCTCATGATCTTGGGTTTCCATGCCTGCATGCTTTGAGGTACAGTATGCCTGGCTGCAATTTGAAGACACTGCTTGCTCTTTGAAGAGACATGGGTACTTTTGGTAGTCCTGATGTTTTGGTGGTGCACTGCGGAGGAGAGCATGTGTGCTTCATCAGTGCTCCAAATTTGGTTCCTGTACTGAAATTGTTGGTGGAATAACTGATATTGCTTTTGCCTGCTGCAAAAGTGTTTTCTTCCAAAAATACCAACTAGAGCACAATGGAACAACCCCAATGCATTTAATCCCCAGCGAAATGCTGGAAGGCGTCTCGTTAAAAGAGGCATGGGTGTAGTTTTGCAAAGTGCTGAGATGTATGTTTTCTCTAATGACAACATTGACTCCCTTAGTGTGCACTGAGACAGTGTTTCATTGTTCATTCTTGGAAATGCTTGTTTATTTTTTCACAATCTAAGGGACGCTTTGCAGAGGTTGATGTAAGGCAGTAAGAAGGAAAAGAAGAGAAAATCCCTGCAAAAGAAATTAGAAAACAAAAGGTGTTTGTTTACTAGCACCTACACAAAAAAGGCCCTTTCAGAGCCAACAAATTAGAGGACATCTCTCCCCATGCCCTTGATTTGGCTGTTTTATCCGTGAACACAGCGGTAGGTTGCAGATCATATGTGCCACATTCGGGACGGCAGGCATGGAAATGGAACTGTGGAGGCCAGGAGATTGGCCGATAAGGTTCCCTGGATGTTGTCTTCAAGGTGAGACTGTGGCAGAGTGTCTGTTTGCTGAGAAGAGTGCAGATTGCTATGGCTATGGCTGTGTGTTTTAGGAGGCAGAGTGTCTGTATTTTGGGGGACTATTGGATACATTGGTTGCAGGTGTATGCAGAGAATTGTAGAGTGGCTGCACATCTTGTATTCCCTCTTTTAGATGTGCACTGTTATGGAGTGCGTGCCATGAAGTGGCTGGATTTGGTTCCCCTTTGTGCCACTTTGGTGACGCAGCATCATCCAGCCGTTATTATTTTGTATTGTGAAGGGAACAGTTTGGGCCACATTACTGGAATCTCTCTGCAGTTTGCGATGAATGAGGCACTTGGGAAAGTCATGGGCATGTTTCCAAACTCCTGATTAAATATTTTGTGCATGCTCTTCTTTATTGTGTTGGCAAATGGAGAAAACCAGGCATAATATCAACAAGGCTGTTGGCGCATTTTTGCAAGATGTTGGCATGTCACCCTTCCACAATGAAAACATGACATTTCGTAGCACCAACATTTTCCACAGAGATGGCGTCCATCTTACTGATGCTCTCAATCACCTTTTTTGTGAAATATCCAAAATGCTTTGCAGCCGTTTTTGTACAGCAAGCATTTGTGCAGTAGGTATTGTCACTTCAAACCATCCACAAACAAAACAAAAAAAAAGGCTATTTTCAGAGCCACCACATTCTCTCGCAAAGAATGAAATGGTTTACATGCTACCACCACCTGCATTCTTTAGAAGTCTTCAGACTAACGTGATGTCTGTGGACTTCGCGTACTGTGCAGGAGCCTGCACCATTTCATTGGCACTTCTATTTTTAAAGTGTGAGAGGTGTCACTAAAAAGAGAAGTTTTTTGTGTGATTTCTTGTTTTATATATTTTTGGGCATTTTTTAACATGACACACATGGAAGGGAAGGGAAGGTAGGGCAAGGGCACCAACCACAGCGACGAAGGGGCAGTGGAGAGGTGAATATGTTGGGTGGGCCTCATGGAAGTAGGGGGCACTTTCCTTCGTGCTCCTAGACCATATCCTCAAAAGCACTCCAGAATTGCTCAGCCCTGCAGAGTACTGCATCGCAGTACATGCACAATACAGTGACCTTTGAAAGGTAAGTGTCAACTGCGGTGCGCATGGCCTGCAAGGCTGGCTCAAGTATCCGCTACCCCACAGGAGTGTTTCTTGTGGTGACAGGAGCAGAAGGCAAGGATGCTACAGAGGAAATCAACCTACTAACCTGTTCGAAGGGGATGACCCTGTGAACTGCTGCCTTGTGGCTCGACCTCAGGTGTTGCCGCATGGAGGTGGTGCCATAGCTGTACAGCCCAGGATTGCCATGACTGAGTACCACTCATTGCAGCAAACCTTGATCTCACAATCCTTGGCTAGCCCCCAACAGTGGTAAGGAGCCTCCACACCCAAGACTCACATTGGCATCTAGTAGTGGGGACTTGCACTACCTCATCTTCTTCCTCTTCTTGTTCCCCCTCTGCATCACCATGCCTGATCCCCTCCACATGCCCTCCAGAAGATGGTGATGGTGGTTTTAGTGTAGCAGAAGCACAAGTAGCAATGGATGCCGTTGTAGAATACATTTTCTTATCCAGCAAACAGATAACCAGGAAGCAGCAATCTGGTGCAAGCAGCAATCTGGCCCAGTGCTCTATCCTGGAAATCCCTAAACAGAATGTGGAGCAGCACTGGGTTGAGGCCTTTTATAAGGATGCTGGGTAGTACTCCAGCGAACAGTGGTGTGCTCCGTGAACATTTCGAACCCCAAGCTGGGGTCAGAAAGTAGCAGAAAGTATCTAGATCACCAGGGTCATGGTCTGGGACCTCTGCAAGGGTGAAGTTTCACAGTAAAACACTTGGATTGCTCAAAAAAACATTTTTTTGGTGTCCAGGGGCCCTGACAGTGACCACGAATAAGGACCGACATTCAGCATGGGTGTGACTACATGGAGACATCACAAACGTTTGCCATTGGGAGGGCTGTCCGTAGGGATGCAGTGTGCGCATGCACCTATATGTCCGCAGGACAGGGCCGGAAACCCCAAACTATTTAAAAGTATGACACGTGCTGTGGAACTTGTGGACAGTCATGGTGTTTGGGGGGCACAGGGGATCAAATGTGCATGTGCCCTGGTGTCTGTAGGACAGGGGCAGGTCTCTCGAACTAATAAAAATTGCGACACAACTTTACGGATCTTGCAGACAGGCGAGTTGTTCGGAGGGCACAGCGGATTGGATGTGCATGTTCCCAGGTATCCATAGGAGAGCGGTGGGATCTCCGAATTAATTAAAATTGTAACTCAACTTTACAGACCTTGCAGACAGGCGCAGTGTTCCGAGGGCACTTGGGATTGGATGCACATGTGTCAAGGTGTCCGCACGACAAGACCTGGGGCCCGAATCATATAAAGGTGTGGCATTATTTTGTGGACATGTCCGGACTGGCACGCTGTCTGTAGGACACCTTCATTTTGATTGCAGACAAACCACACAGGCGCAGTGTCCATAGGACACCACCATTTTGATTAGGGACAGCCCGGACAGTCGCATGCTCCGCGGACTCCAAAAAACAGACACAGCAACATTAAACACATACAATTTATCAAGCCACATTAAAAACATTCCATTAAGAAAGGGAAGGGTTAGCAGAATGGGAAACATACACAGGGGAAGTGGGATTTTCCACATGCTGGTTATCAAGGGAGGAAGGGAAGAAGATCTATCTCATCATAGCGCATCTGAGTGCAGGACATTTGTGGGGATGGTTGGCTGGGACAGGGGGAAGGGTTACAGGTGCAAGTGGGGCAGTGGTACTTTACATTTCCCGTTATATGTCTCTTTCAAACACTTTCAAGTCGGAAATACTGTTGTGTAATTGGTCAATTTTTGCCACTAGGCTCACTAGTTAATTTACTGCAGTGGCAGTTTGGGTGTGTATGTGCCCATCCACTTGTGGAGCAGCTGGTGAATCCGGTTCATTCCCTTCATGCGTAGTTTCTTAAAAAAATGTTTAAGTTACATATGAAGTAAAGTGCATTAATGTTCCTACTTTTTAAATTGCACTGTGTACCATTACAGTTACTATCTTCACTCATTTCATCAAGAGGGAAATTGTCCTCAAGCCACTCATTTCATCAAGAGGGAAATTGTCCTCAAGCCACCCCAGGGTGCTTGCCTTTTCTATGTAAAAAAGAAAATGCATTTCACTAGGCATCTACACATTTGTGATGTAATCTTTGATGTCATGGGAGTTACCCTTAGCAGTGCACGGTGGTGGCACGAGTTATGATTACATCGCTTACCATAACTGGCAAATTTCTAGTTTTTTTTTTTACTTTACTTGTAACCATAATATGCTTTTGACGCACTTTTTCCACTGATTTTGATAGGTTTCTATTAGTGCAAATTAACCATAACATCCCTTTAACAATGATTTTTCACTGAATTGGATAGCTTTTTATTAGTGCAACTTAACCATAACATCCCTTTTACAAAGTTTTTTTTTTTCACTGAATATATAGATACATTATATTTAAGATCCAAAACAACTTGGCACAAAGCGTTTAAAAATACCTTTTATTGGTTTGGAGTTATTCCATACAGTTGTTTTATAAATATTTGATGAGATGGGGGTCCCCGTCTCAAAAATAGATGGCTAAATCTTCAGTAAATTACTAAAACCGGGGGGTTCAGCAATGAAATATCTGCAATCTTCTTGTTGTTATCAATGCAAGAGATAGCCGCAGCTATAGCCGAGTATATCCGTAAATGAAAAGTAGGAAAAAAGCAATTAGCAGGTCAAAATAATTGCAAATGTCATTACCGTGAAGGTGGGAGTGGCTAGCGTTCACCAAATAAATAATTGAAATTTGGAGGGGGTCTAGGGACTGAGTTTGCAACACAAAGCTTTTCTGTAACCTCAGGTATAACCTCCAATAGCCAACATCTCAAAGCAAACTGCATCTCAGAAAGAGTATGGGCCTTATTACGATTTTGGCGTCAGCCATGCCGCTATTGGTGGTATGGCTGCTGCCAAAATCGGGTCGGGGTTCCCAGGATGGGGAATTACCGGGCCATTCCGAGTTGGAGGGCCCGGTAATTCCTCCGTCCAGGAACCCGGGCTCGGACCTTCCCCATTCCCATTTTAGCCCCCATAGGGCTAAATGGGAATGGGGAGGGAGCAAACAGCGGGCCGATTACGAGTGGCCCATTGTTTGCTCCCTCTTCCCCTTGCAGGACCTGGTAAGCACGCCTGGTTTGACCAGGCATTACTTACTGGGTCCCGCGAGAGGAGCTTGTCATGAGGTGGAACGGGTTTAACGGGTCTGCCTCCTTTAGCAGGTCCCGTTAACCCATTCCGCCTCACTTGTAATGAGGCCCTATGTGTCGTGGGGGAAAGAGGTAGGGCAGGGGAGATGAGGAGGCCATCTGGGGCATGGTGGGACCTGGCACAGATGATGGGGGCACATGGTGAGGGCCAGGGGGGAAAAAAAGCAGTTTTATTTTGTCTGTTTTTCTGATATTCATGGCTATTAAAAACTACAGATAACTGCAGCTATCTGTAGTTCATATATAAAATGACTACAGATAGCCGATGTAATTTGTAATTCGTACCGTTGGCTATAGAAAAAAAGTTTAACAAAATATATTTTGACAGTAACATGGCTGAAGTGGCCTGTGACACAACCCAGACTGACCCTGCGTAGCTTTAAAACAAGGTAGTGTTGCCTAACAATCTAGCACAATTAAAAAGACCAATTAGAGCATTGTCGCCTGAGAGAACATGCACTTTCCTCGCTTTGAAGCTAAGCACGGTCGGTCGCGGTTACTGCACAGTTCCAGATGCTATGTGTTTTCTTACTTTTAAATATCTTATAACACAACCAGAAAACATACGGAATCATCATTATTATTTTTGCTAAATGTGCTAATTTCAGTCCTTGAAAGTAGTGCACTTAGAAACCATTCTTTTGGCTTTTGCTGAATTGCATTATGGTATTTGTAGTTTCCCAGTCAATACGGGAGGAATAATGCCACACTTGTACAGTTTTACCTAACATAGTTCGATAATGATGTATATATTGGTTCATAGTGATTACTTCAAAACAAAAGTTTCGAAAAACAAAAATTTTGAAACAAATGTTTCGAAAACAAAAGCTGTGACATGCTATATTTAACATGCAAAGTGCATTTCTTTCTAAACCAATCCATCAACAATAGTCATGGACTGGTTGCAATTGAAATGCACTTTAATATGTCAAAAGTAGCATTTCAATGCTTTTTTTTTGTAACTTTGAAAAGTTACATGGAGCTGTCCAGGGATATAATTTCAGCACTGGACAGCTCCATGTAACGTTACAAAGTTTTATTGTATATTGGCATTGCAATGCTTTTTTTGTAACTTTGAAATGTTACATGGAACTGTAACATATATGATCACTTACTGTGCGTACATTCATGGGTGCCAGCTTTTGATTTTTGCTATGGGGCAAATGTACCTTGGCATTTGTCATTCTTGCAGCCGGTCATTTTTTAAAAACTTTTTCCTCACTGCGGAAATGTGGTTAGTTGGGGTGTGTGATGTATCACAACAGTCACCAGGAGACTGGCCATACAACAAGGGGCTCTTAGCACACTGCTTCACCAAAGTGTGTGGTCCATAGCAAATAATTTAATCTCACTGTGCATTGCCTAAAAACATTGTGAGTTCCCAAAAATGTAAAATACCTTTTTTTATATCAGTGAGGGAGGGGCAGAGGATGATGGGGAGGACAGGATCCAAATTCCCCCAGAATCACAAGGAGCAGGGGGAGAGGAAGCCTACTGAGGCAGCATTTATAATCATCCACCCATCCACCTATTTCCAGTGATGAACTTTAGGTTCCCCAAAAAGGGCACAATTGTGTGCCATCAGCAGCATATGATCCTTTTAAAACTAGAAACAAACTAGCTTGTCTAATGCAGAATATTAGACTAAAACAGTTTTTGGGTGAAGAGATAGACAGCAACCAGGGGGATAAGCAGAAAGATGTGACCGGTCTACACACTACTTTTTAACCCAACATCAGTACAGCAGAATCTATTACTTTCAAAAATACAAATCGGAGGAAACACTTGAACAGATAGAAGCAAAGGACACACAGCAATTTCAGAATGTGTCTAAGAAAGAACACATAGCCCTCACATACCTCAGAATTAAAACCATGATATCATCATAAAATCAGCAGGCTCAAGGGGAGCCATCCTCATACTGAATAAAATCGACTATGGTGAGATGGTTTCCACCTTGCTCAATAACAGGGATAATTATCAACAATTGCCATGTGATCCCACCCCTAATCTGAGATTACAAATTACAGGGATTGCAGAAGAAGCAATCTGCGAAGGACACATCAGTCAAAAAGAAGCTGATTTTGCCAAGTACCCTAAAGTCCCTGCGTTCAATGCCCTGTCCAAAATCCAGAAAGGAATGACTCTGCCACTGGGTCGACCAATTGTGTCAGGCATGAATTCCATCCTCAAGCCCCTGTCTTAATTTGTAGACTTTCTCTTGAAAGCAGAAATATCTAAAATGGTTCATACTCTAAGGACACCACAGGAGTCTTACATTTTATTGACACCATGACTTGTGACCCTACCACTCGGATCCTACCCACCCTGGACATTGAAGCCTTTTACACCAATATTCCCCACAGGGATACACTCATGATTGCTGATAAGATGCTTGAGGAATTAATACCAGCAATCAAAATTCCTTGGCTATTTATTTCACAATTAGCCCAAATTGCCCCCACTAGGAATTTCTTTATGCACAAGGCTAAATTCTACAAACAATGCTCAGGATAAGCAATGGGGGCACTCTTTGTACCCCATAGTCAGCCTATATGTGGCAGCTTTTAAGGCAATACATATCTATAGGCAAGAAAATGCATTTAGCACACAGATTACCTTGTGGACCAGGTATATAGATGATATTCAAATCATATACACAGGTAACCATACTACATTCAAGGAATTCACAGCATGGTTAAACTTCACGTTTACTCTCAGTAAAGAGGTAATCTGCTGCTTGGATCTAGAGATCAGATGCCACAATGGTAGTCTGTCAACCTCACTGTTTTGAAAAACAACATACATGAATGTGATTCTTAAATACACCAGCTTCCATCCAAAGAGTCTCAGGGACAGCCTACCATTTGGGCAATTTTCAAGATATAGAAGGAATTGACCTGAACTGACAGAATATGATACCCACTCCACAGTCTTCACCAGTCGCCTTAGAGAAATGAGGTATCCAAACTAATGTTCAACCATGCAAGATAGAGAGCATGACGCATCCGTAGGGAGATAACCCTCAGGCCGGACATAAGACCAGAGGGTGAACACGTGATAACATCAGTCTTTAGATACGCTAATAAAAGCAATCAATCAAACAAGAAATATTAAAACTATGGCCAATACTGAATGTGGGATCTTCTAGTCTTTCAAAAATTACAGAATTTAAGAGACACCTTGGTACAATCATATCAACCACCTGTAATTACTGAGCACTAAGATACATTATGGGGCACAGCACCTCCACAGGGACATTCTGCCAGTGCACAATGCAATGTATGCTCACTGACAGCATGGACAAAGACTATAAATCTAGACCTCAAAACACCATGGATACAGAATTCATTCACCAACTGTAACACAAACAATGTTGTATACCTGATCCAATGTTCCTGTCAGCTCAAATATATAGTGACGACAAGTCAACTAATAAATAAACAGATACAGGAACACGTCATGCATATGAGTGGGATGTGATAATGCTCCATTGGTATCCCATTTCATGGGACACCAGCACGCCCCACACGATATATAATCATTGAAAAGGTCAAGTGTCCTGCAAGATGTCGAGAAATATAGGCATTACTTCTCAAAAGAGAAAACCAATGGATATTCTGTCTAAAAACTGATGAAATTGGATGGAATGATATTGGATTTATCATGACGTATGTACCCAGATAAATGGTCTGTGCCCATAATTTGGTTTGTCTGATGAAGGCAGTTAGCATATCCATTAAAAATAGGATGCCAGCTTCTACTTTCACACATGACCATCAAGAATATATTGGTACTAACCACTGGTTAATTTTGTCACTCAGCGACATTATGCAAGAAACTGTGGGAATATATACTAGGTACATAGGAAAATAATGGTAGTCCATTACAACACACTCAGTTATTATTTTGCCCATTAGATTATTGATTAAACCGTTTGGTCTTTAACAACAAAGCAATCGAGCCAGCTTGGAGTGCAGAATTTACTTTGCTGGCGAGGCTCAACTGCATATCATGTCGTACATTAAACACTACATGAAAGCGGTAACTTGAGTCACGCAGTATTTTGTCTGTTGCTGCCTGACTATTCCATAGTGATATCTAATGCCTTTGCGGTATGCACATGCCATTTGGTGCAACGCAGCAGGACATGTGGTCTTACATCGAATCACATGTCCCACCATCGCAACTGAAAAACAGAAGCCTGTCTTTTCAGAAGTTTACAATAATGAAGGAAGACACACTGTGTGCCGAGTGTTCTAAGGAACATGTTAAGAGAAGTGGAAGGGGTTACTATGCTATATAACCAGGGGCTCAGTTCTTTTTCGGTCCCATATTCATGTTCAGCAATAATTTGCTTTGGGCAACATGTTATCAATAGATAGACGGATACACCATAGTCCCGGTGCTGAAAATGTGTTGCAACAAGCAGACTTGGACAGCAAGCTCGTTTTCTCCAACTCCTCTCCCGAGTGTTTGGCTTTCCACATTTGTATAAAACCAGACAGTTTCAAAGAGTGGCAAAAATCTAGAAATGTAAAAAGGAACTTTATTTGAAAACTGAGCACTTCCTCCGGTCTATGTTCCCCCTAGTGCGCAAAAGGTATAACATGGAAAGAGAGATGACCGAGAGTCTGCTGAGCATTTCATATATCTTCAGGAATTGAACGCTACTTGAAATGTGGATCTCAACATAGACTTGCAGGTTGGCACTACATGCACAGGTTGTATTGAAAATATCATTTTTAATCAGTTATAGACTGTTCTAAATATGTGCAAATCACAATAGACCATGGTCATTCATATATGTGGAATTGTATTGTGTTAATGGTGGCAATACCTAAGACAAAGGAGTCACAACTACCTTTGCAAGGTCCTTTAAATGTATGCTTAAAATATGCAACAACACTGTGACTCTGTGATATTTGCCTTGCAGGGCCACAGTTACAGTCGCTAATCTAATATGATTGTGGCTTTGTGAAAAAATAACTCATAGGAGCGCACAAATAGAACACTAGAGAGTATTCTAAATGTTTTTTTTTTTTTAAACAAAGACTGTCCTGATGATAGTGGGTGCAAAAGCCTATACAACTGAAACTGGTAGACAAAACAGACTTGAGTAAATATAAAGTCTGATATCTGATCACTGGGGACAAATAATTTTGAATAGTCTACTTCTGACCTGATTAGGTGTCTTCATGAAATGTTAATAGTGATCCACTTGGGCATGGAATATAAGCACACACATACTATAGGCTATTAAAATATGTTTTGTCACATACAATCTGGTGTAGCATTATCAACTGTGTTTTATGTACAATTGCAAGTAGAAATTGAGATGCAGAAAGTCTTCATCATTGCATGAATGAATTGAGTTACTATTATGACGAGTGTGACTAGATTTTCACAACAAAAAAACAATTAAAACTGCTTATCCTGCTCTTCTTCTATGCACTTTTAGATAGTGGGCACACCAACATAACCTAAGGAGATTGTGTCAGGTAGGGACAGTTATACCATCTCTCTGTCCTGCCCTTGAAATTCTTGTCCAATACCTAGGATGTATGCAATCTAGTCACACCCTACTAACTGAACTTTGAATGTGGAGTGTGTTGTACCAGAAAAATATCACTTGTGTTAGCCCTTTTTTTGTGTCACAGTATCTATGCCTGGCCTTCCCTGCCCCAAACCTCAACAGCCTCCCCCCATATATTTGTTTAATTTTCTCAAAGCCTGTTATCTTTTATACTAAACAGAAACACTGTCAAAACAGGTCAAAATCAGTTTGTGATAGATGAACGTATTTGTTCGATGGGTTGAAAGTGTTTTAAAATATAGAGTGGCTATCTTCAACTGTGTGCACCGGCCATGGCCAAAGCTCATGTGTCATGGTATGGTAGTGTTTCAAACGTGCCCACTGACCATGGCCAAAGACCATGGCTACTGGTCTGGTAGTGTTCTAAAAATCTATGTAATAACAAAACCCATGAAACACATGGAAAATACTTTATTTGCAGGGACTTTAAGGTGAGAATGTAATGCAACAAAACCACTTAAATTCAGCTAAAGCCACCTTAACTGCACACGCCCTGTTGCACAGCCTATGAACGTAATAATGGCATCATGTATGGCATCACTGATGACATCACTGACGACATCACTAATAGCATGATAAATGACATCAATGATTATTTAACTAATGGCATCAGACATAAGATCACTGTATGTATTTGCCCATAATTAGACCACCCTTACGTTTCTACAAATGTGATATCAGCATTTTAGAATAGTTCATACCAATTAGTACATTGTTTAAAAACAGTAAACAGCTGCAAGTTCATCATATCACGACTTGTGAAGCTTTCCTTTGTGGCACATTGGAAAAAGCTGATAATATAATAATAAATAGTGCGCTGCTTAGAATGAATGTTCCTGTTTGGGCAAAATGTATCTAAAACATGTTCACTATAAAGTAATCTGTACATAGATTTACAAAACAAATTGTAGAAATAAATAGAAAGCGACACATGTTGAACCCTAATTATTTACGTTTTAAAATAAATGTGCGTAAATAATCAATTGATTTATTGTAAGAAAAATGTTTACATGCATGTGAAAATGAACGAGCAACACTCACACCCCATGGAATGAACACACAACTGGAAAGACAGGAGACTAGAACAAACAACAGCAAAGTTCAGGGAAGTAGAGAGGCCTCTGAATGTAATGGAGACTCGGGTGCAACCCTTCCAATATAGGGGCCCCACCGGAAAAAAAAGGAGATAGATGGGACCCACCTAATTGAACCACAGATTAGAATTAAAGAGGAGGGCATTAGAATTAAAGAGGAGAGACTGGTGAACAGACAGCTGGATCAAGGGTCACAAGAAGCACAAGCGGGCAGGGACATGAGAAGTGCTTTAAAACATGCAACTACTAAGTATTAGGATATATTTGAGAATTTTCATACATCAGTTTTGAAAAAAGGGATTATTACCCTAAATGTATATATCTATAGGAAATAAATGAAGTTATAAAATTCAACATTTGCTTGAAAACAAGTGCATAGATGCATATTTCTTTCTGTGTGTCTGTTGTAAGTGATTAACATGTTTTAATTGGAATCAAACACATACTGTACAAAGTAAAAGTAATCAGTAATATTATCCAAAGTTTTTAAACATTGACTTGGGTGTATGTCATAGATGATGCAATTAGTGATGTCACCAGTGATGTGATCTGTAATGTCATCATTGTGGCCATAAGTTGCGCAACAGGGGGTGTGAAGTTAAGGTGACTTTAGCTGACTTTTAGGGTTTTGGTTGTGTTAAGTTCTCACCTTTACCTCCCTGCAATGTATTGCCCACCTTAACGACCCTGCAACTAAACTGTTTTCCTTGAATTTCAAGTGTTTGTTATTCTATAGATTTTTTTCGCATATATGGCCAGTGGCCATGGCCTATGCCTGTGCCCACTGTACATTTTAGAACACCACCAGACCATAGCCATGTATACATTTCTGGGTAACTACAGTGGTACTGGTCTAAACAGGACAGGCAAATGAAAGTGAGGCTCTGCCTGCATTGTCCAGCACGTACTCTTGGAAACATACTTGTCAGGTATCATCTAAAATATTAGAACACCTGACCCAAGATTTCAAACGTTTTTAAACATGGACATTTCAAAGACGGCAGGGGAGCGAAAATCAAACCATTCACTGTACATCTATGATAAATCACATTTGCTAAACTATGTTATTTGATTGGTTGTTATTTATTGATTTAAAGATTGCACATAATATTTCCAAAACAGCAAATTAATTGTATAGGTCCTTCAGTGCATCATGCAACTGCGAGATGCGCACTGCACACTCCAAAAACAATGCATTGCTCACCAAGTGCAAATAACCGTTAGCACAGAGCATGAATCATGCACGTTTCTAGCCCTTTATTTATAGCAGATCACCTTTAAATGCAACATGCTGTGCAGGAAGGCATGAAATGGAAACAGTGATATAAGAGCAGAGAAGAAAATCAAAGTCAGCCTTCGAAGGAAGGAAAAAGATTGGTTTCAAGACGATAGTTGAAATTAGAGAGCAGACTGTGAAGCAAAAGGAAATTGAGCCCCATACCTTCAATTTAGTAGAAGGTTTCAGCAGTGAGGGAATCAAAAATAATTTGAGTTGCACAGATTCTGAAGCGTGTTTCATGTCGCCGTGCAGCTAACCGCATGTTAGATGGTACCTTTGTGTGGCAGCTTTTTACTTCTGCCATTGCGTTTTTTACAAGTTTGGGATAGAGCTTTAGCAGCCCATGAGTATATATTCTGGGCCTTTTTCCACAATGCATGTAGGCAAGTTAGTGTTTGACGGAACTATCATATGCTGTGCTTTGCTGTTAGAGTATAAAATGAACCAAACGGTGGGTTTAATTTTAACGTAAGTTGTAAATTGCACAGGGGGGACCATTTGCATGTGCACTTCCATGCAAAGGGTTCCATCCGTGCAATGTTGGTTATGCATTGTTTTACATCACAGATATATAATATAATTGCAATGGCTACTTTAAAACGTGACGTTAGACCAGTCATCCTATCTGCTGTGTGATGCTCTGTAGAAGCTAAGCTGCCCCTGTGATGCCCAGCATATGTTGATTTGTCTCATTTCGGACCCGTATATCTTATAATTAAATGGCTGTGGACCAGAGACAAGGGGACTAATTTACACAAGTGTTTTATAATGGCAAAACCCCCATTGGTAAACGCTGGTGTGAATAGGGGCCAATGTTTTGCTTAGATGTTTGACAGTCTTGATTTCTTGAAGATTGTATGCATAAAATTACAAAAGTCATTTGTCTTCAAAGTAGTAATGCAAATGTGTTAGTGTCGCAATGTAAAGTTGTCCTTTTACTATACATATACCACCTGAGGCAAACGATGAATATAAAGAATTGAAAGTACCTTCTACATTGAATTCACCAAACCCTAGATACTTTGACATATTTGTGAACCATTACTTTCAACACACAGCATTGGAAAGATACATTCATGAGATGAAAATGGCAAGCCATATCATTTTTACAGAAAGATCTGTGTATTACATGATGGTGGATAGAGGAGGACCAGTTCTCATGGACTGATTAGAATACATAAATGTTGTTATGTCATGTTAAAGGTTTCTTACACCATGCACTATCACCACCTGTGTGGCCCCGTGGCACTCTTGTGGATCTGTAACGCAAGAGGGCAGGGTGTGGGTGGGGGGGTAGGTTAGAAGGACTGAGCGGGATAAAAGAGCAAGGGACCTGTGTTGTGCTGTTGGCAGCTTCAGTTCGGTTTACACCATTCGCAGAGCGTAGGTGTGGATTTCCGGTCTGTACCCTCCATGTGCTGTTGTGCTAGCCTATGCCTGGTTTGTTTTGTTGTTGTGGTGTAGTGAAGGGCTTGCAGTTTGGTGTGCTGTAGAGGTATGGTTGTGTTTGGTTCAGAGTTTAAGAGGTGTATGCAGAGGGACAAGGTTGGTTAATGGCGATATGCTTTTGTACCCCCATGTTGTGGCTGCCTGAGGCACATATCCCTTCCAATGTTGTACATTGTGGTGTGCATCAATTACCACTCCTATTTTCTGTTCAGGGGTGTAGGTCGTTAACAGGGCTGTTTAGTGGTGGTACCCTCTCGACCCCGTGCTCAGAATAATGGATGTCCACATCAGTTTACCCCTTGGCACCTACCAGTGTAAGGCAACCCTTGCCTCCAGGGGCCCCTTGTGGAGGGGGCACCTCTTCCCTGCCCCCTTGAGCTCCTTGTGACCAGTGGTCCATCTGTTTGGTAGTCATTCTCTCCTCTTTAATTCTAATGCTCTCCTAATTAATTCTAGTATGTGGTTCAATTAGGTGGGTCCCATCTCTCTCCTTTGTTTCTGGTGGGGCCCCTACATTGGAACGGTTGCATCTGAGTCTCCATCCCATTCAGAGGCCTCTCTATGTCCCTGCACTTTGCTGTGGTCTGTTCTAGTCTCCCCTCTTTTCAGTTGTGTGTTCATTCCATGGGGTGTGAGTATTGCTCATTCATTTTCATACCATTCTGAGTTGAATAGCCAGGTTTTGTAAAATATTCTGAATTTTAGATGGTCCTTCATGGTTCATATTTTGCTGAGGAGGGAGTTTCAAAGGTTAGCGGCTAGGCAAGCGAAAGCTGAACCACCAAGTCTTTTCCTTGTGTTTGCTTTAGGTTCTAGGTGGATGTTGTCAAAGGATCTGAGTGTTCAGGTCGGCTGGTAGATGGTGATTTTCTTTTGTATGAATTCTGCTCCCTGGCCGCAGATTGCTCTGTGTGTATTGCACATTTTTTTAAGGTAATTTGCTTTTTGACTGGCAGCCAATGTAACATCTTTAGCACTGGAGTGATGTGGTCCCTTCATGAGAGATTCTGGCAGCTGCGTTCTATATGTTGCAGATTCTTCAGAAGATAATTCAGCATTCCCAGGTAAAGGCTGTTGGCGTAGTATATCCTGGACATGATGTGCAGGAATAACCTAAGAGACTGTGGTGCATCCCAGTATATTGACATGGATACTACACCGGAGGGAATTTAATAAAAGCAGTGGCAAACACTTTATTACATATTCATCATTAAACATATCAAAAATAAACCAGCACATTACTCAATAGTATCACATCTTCAAACTCCACTCTTCTACTTCCTAGTGAATGTACATAAAAACAACTGAGGCATGTACAGGGCCCGCCTACTACATCAGAAAAAATTATCTTTTCGAGTTCAACTAACTGGTGTTCATGATTTACTAGCTCAACGACTTAACATGAATAAGACATGCATTAAAAATTCGACATACTTCATTCACAAGTTGGAAAGATTCAAGAATACACAAGAAGTGACAGTGGTTATGAAACATATCACAGGTCTAAATACGAGCATTCCTCAAGATGAACATATAGAAACACGGCCTTAGTCTATCTGATTTGAATCATTAATTCCTAATGCTATTGTTGGGTACATTGTGCTTGAAATGATTGATTTTCGACAAGGTAAGCACTTCAATGTTTATGATGGCAAGATCTTCAATGAGTGTAAATTGTGCCTTTAACTTTGCAAATATCTTTATGCAAGTACTGGACAAGATACATAGGCGGCCTTTTCCAAAATCATAAACATCCGAACCAGAAGTAGAGGGTTTTATCAAATGTCTGAATACATTCACCGGTCTCTCAAAAACAGCTAATATTACCGCATCCAAGGTTAATTTCTTGGATTATAAAGTTTGAAAAGATGACAAATCATTTTAAGCTCATATGTGAAATACAACGTTTACATATTCACAGTTGTTGAAAATCTCAAATAACATTTAAAATGTCATTGAACATTGCAGCCATGTCTAAATGCCCTCATGCCAAATAAGATCACAGGACTGCAGCAAATCGTGCCACTTGCTACAAAGTTTTGAAACATCAATTAAGATACATTATCTGGTGAAAGTTTCCTGGGATGATGTGTATGATGCGTATTGGAAATTGCATGAGAACCTTCTAAACATTGCCTATATCTATGTATGATTAGGTTTCTCTACTAACAACAACCATCAAATATAATGATTTTTTTACATGAGTACATTCTTTAATACATTAAGCAGACATGATAGTTCTCCCAATCAACCCTAACATCTTGTTTCCAACATGATAAACTTAACCCATTGTAATTTAACATGTGATGTGATCAGTGATGTCATCAATGATATTTGTGATGTCATATTTCATGTCCTGGGTGTTAGTCTTAGCAGTGCACAGTGGTGGTGTGAGATTTGGTTGCTTAGCTTATCCTAACTGGTGAATTTCTAGAGTTGCGGTTTTACTTGTAACCATAATGTCCCTTTAACAACATTTTTTCATTGAATTCCATATGTTTTTATTAGTGCAACTTAACCATAACGTCCCGTTAACAAAGTTTTTTCAGTGAATGTCATTGGTTTTTACCAGTGCACACTAATTTTCTACCTCTTACTAATATCTAATATCATACTTACCCCAATATAGCAACATTTGTGTCCAATTTACAAAGTTTCACCTTGAAACTTTGCCATTCCCCACCTTCCAGCATCATTCTAAACAATTATATACTACACTTTTTGCAACTTCTGTTTTTGTGTCCGTCTACATTCTCGAAAGTCTGACGCCATCGCAGACTTTCTGGACATTGACCCAGGAACATGCGGTCGTGTCCTAGAACGCGTGTGCCCCTTCGCAAACGGGTCTGTGCTTCTCACCGAAGCTCAAAATGTACCCTTGCACAGCTCTGTACCATTCTTACTCATTAACCATTAACAATCTAGCACATAGAACATACTTGGAAGAATATTAGCAAAACTGCTGTTTATCTTAAAAATGGCATCAGCTATTGCCATCCCTTCTCCCCAAGAGCCACCACCACCAGCCGGAAGACCTACCCAACATAAAAAGTGCAGCAGTTCATAAGACAATGAAGAGGAATATAAGGGAGGAAGGGTCTCCCAGGCCCCCTTCATTCCTACTAAAAGCACATGATATGCTCATTCTGCGGTTAACAACATGCCTCTGCCCAAGGTGTGGATTATCCATTGTATGACACATAACTGTGCCTGGCCTACAAGCCACGAGACTCCATTTTGTTTAGTTACTGACTCCATTTTCTATTAGGCCGCACGAACATGCTGAGTGCAGGTCTGCACGTCGCCCCTTCATTTTCCGCGCACAGCCAGCCAGCCAACCCCCAATCTCCTCCCCCATGCCGTCCCCACAGCTGCCCTGTTTTCACAGAAGCTTGGCAGTGAAAAGTAACAAACTGAACACTGTATCTCTAGCCTTCCTTTTTACTTCACTGCGCTGTGAATGACCGGGTCCCGGAAAAAAACATCCATCTCCACAAATCTGCCTTTTCAATAGCAGACCCTTTCTAAAGAAATATAGGCCACAAGCCCCCTAACCCCACACCTCTTTTGATGTAACATTTGCATGCCCCCTGACTGGGTCCCACTCCAGTTCACCCCCTATCACTAATCCCATGTGTGGCCATATATTCTCCTCGTACTAACAAACAATAAAACACCCTGTCAGTAGATCTAAGGAGATATTTGATTAATGTACTATTGAAATACTGTAGTAGATAAGACACCTGGACCCATGAACCCTTACTTTTATTGTCCAGGCCAAATGTTTAATGATATAGATATTGCATGTTGGGATTTATGAATAATGCGAAATGTGTGGTCAAAAGGACAAATGTTAGCTAGTCTAAATCACAGCAACATGGACATCGATTGACCCTGCACCCCTCCCAGATCAGCCCAGCTGACCCGCGTGCTCCACAATGTCATTATCTGATGCCGACCAATCAAGAAGCACCATCCGTATGTGCAACATGCTGACCAGTCCCCTTTGTCCAATGACCATTACCAACTGTATCCTCTGTAGCACACGTCATAGATGATGTGTTTTTGTAATATAATGTGTATGTCTTGTGTATTGTGGCAGAGTGCTCTTGGAGTAGCAGAGTCCTCTGTGTGTCCCATTTTACTTTATATAAAACTTATCTTTTACCTCACCCACACTTGCTCCTGGTCTCATTCCCTACTGGGTTGTGTGCATTAGTGTCTCTTATTTGGTCATTTTACTGTAATTGTGGGGTATGCCAGCTTTCATTTGGTGACCCTGAGGCAATAGCATTGTTCTGTTCCTTTTGGAACGAGATGTGCCCCGGCCACAGCGGCGAGATCCAGGGCGAGATCCAGGGCATGCCCCCACCAAAGCTGCCCATTTACGGCAACTGGTACCCTTAGAAGTGCACACAATTAGGACGAGAAGGGACTACGGGTCCCAGCTTTGCAAATACCCTGCCGTACTGCTTGCCGTAGCAAGGTGTGGCCATTGAGTGTGGGGCAGCACCTTGACAGATCGGGTCCGGAGGCTCTCGAATCAAGATGGACACGTGAGTATTAACTGTCAGAGACCCTAAATGAGGGTGGGGGAGGAAATGGGAAGGGAGTCAGATAGAGGTATGCTGGGACTACATGGTGGGGATAGAAACAGAGGACTTTTCTTACAGCAGGGAACTTTTCTTCACTATCGTTATTCTTTCACATTTGGCCATTAGGAGTTTATAAAAAGGTGAAATGTTGACAAAATGAACAAAGTAGGAGTCTTGTGTAAAGAGAAGACTCTGAGTAGTTTTTAGAAACAATTTTTCTTTTTCTTCCTCCTTCTTGTCTTTTAAGATGGTGGTCCAGAAGGGGCCAGGATAGAGGCACGGTTCTGGGGGTAACAAAGGTAGGGGTAAAATAGAGGACAGCAGCCAGGCAGAGTCCTTGTTTTCATGTTTGTGCATAGCGTTCTGTTTAAATCTTGCATGATCTATGTTGCGTCCATCTAATTGAATGTTATGTGTCACGTGGCCAATATCCTGTTTAATTTTGGTTCAGTCATGACAAAGAGTGGTAATTGAAAATCTAAGAAAAAGTATTTGTATGAAACAAATTGCAATAATTTGGTGAAAAAGGCTATTGTTCTTGAGAGATTGGTTGAAATTGTTGTTATACTGCCCATATTTGCAGGCCATTTCATAAGGCAATACTAGACATGGTAGCAACATATGTGTTCATTAGGTATAAGGGCAAATAGCTCCAGAACAGAAGAGAAGTGTTGGACTTGTGGAGGTTGTTTGAGGAAATACCCTCAAGTACGAGTAAGGGCCGAGGTATCTCTCCCCCGGCAACAACTAACATTAAGGGGGAAAGGGAGAGTAAAGAAAAGCCAATAGAAGTGGCAAAGCTATACCCAATGTTAACAAAACCTGCCGACAGATATAGTGACCCCGTGTATGTATCAAAGCCAAACTCACACCTGTGTCACAAGAAACAGCCCCAGACCCACCCCCATACGATCTTAAAGGTTCCGTCGGGCATATGTGCACCCATCCATTAAATATAGGATAGCTAACACAGGACGGAGAGACACGATTAACAATGACACTAGCAGAATTAACATGAATCAGAGGGATTTGTGAGCAGAGATGCTCACACGTGCAGAGGGGTGAGCAGACATTGTCGCCCCAGAGGCCCAGTACCCCAGTGAACTTAGTGGGTGATGACTGGAAAAAGGGAGAGATTTTATTTTGAATTAACAATGCCCCCACCAGAATAATACATCTAGAACAAGGAGAGGAGCAGGTGAGTATGGGACAAGACAGTGTGTCATCTGAGAGGGAGGAAGAATACTGGAGCGATTTAGATGAAGAGGAGGAGGTTATGGAATAGGTGGGGTGACAGGTGGGGCGACAGGTGGAGCGTCACTGCTTATAGGTTCATCACCTTGTGAGAGAGGAGGTGAAGAATGGAGGCAAGGGAGACTGAGGAATAGAATGGGAAAGGTAGCTGCAGTAAGAAAAAAGGTAGAGAAGGTGAGTATGGGGAGATGGAAAAGCAAGTTACAGATGCCATTGATTCACAAAGGGGCAGGGAGGCCACATTATGTCCCGTGGGCACAGATGGACAAAGTAAACCTATTGACAACATTGCCCCCACTTTCAGGGGTGGCAAGCAAATGGATATACGCATTCGAGAAAAACACTGCCGGGGTCCCCCTAGCAATCAAAGATGTTAAGAGTTTGTTGGTTTCTGCAGTAGATGATCAGGCCAACAGGTTGTGGGCAAAGGTGGGCTTCCCTGAGGTAATGTAAGATTGTGACCACCATGATGGGGCATCGTTTAACACTGTGAGGGCCCGGGTGTGGGACGCGTTGAGGGGAACATTCCCAGACACTCCCAACTTACAGTTAGTAATACAATGCACCATGGGGGTGGACCAGGATGCTTCAGCTTAAATTCTTTGGGTGCAGGACATATGGAGAGCAGAGAAAGGCTTGGCGTGGAATAAATCCACCTCCCTGTTTTACTTCATAATCAAGAGGGGCCTCCCAAAGGAAGTACAGAAGGCACTCGATAAAATTGCTGGGATGGACACCAAAGGCTGGCCTGAAAAAAAGAGCATCATAGTACACTACTGTAGGAGGATCAAAGAGAGGGAAAAGGAGATAGTGCAGAAAAGTTTAGCAGACAAAGCCAAATTAGTGAAAACTAAATTGGTGAAGGTCACAGCAATAGCTGCAGACCCCCTCGTAGAACAGCAGGGAGAGGAGGAGGAGGGGCCAATAGCTATACAGGCAATAATGCCAGCAAATTGGGCATCAAACAGACAGGAGCAATGGGCTGGCGAGGAACAGTATGAAGGGCTCCAATGGAAAGGAAGAGCTGGAAGAGGAGAAAGAGGTGGGTACAGGGGGTCAAGAAGGGGGTACGGAGCACAAGGGCCTAGAGGAGGAGGGCAAGGAACATGTTAGAACTGTGGGAGTTGGGGTCATTTTTCAAGAGAGTGTCGCAGTCATCCCATGGCACCTTACCATAATGAACAACAGTACAGCCACCTTCCCCCTGGTAGCCCATATGGCTTGCCTATGGATGGATTCAGACGTGAAGAACAAGCAGATCCCCGCTATACATATGAGCAAAGAGCACAGCAACACCCACAATCACAGAGCCATATGACACTGGCACGCAACAACCCATTTTCCACCACAGTGTGCCAGCACCATTCAGAGGGACAGCAGTGGTGGTAAATAAGGTTTTCAACGACAATGAAACAATAATACACCCAGCAAAGGACAGCCCACAGGGAGCACTTGTGTGTCCTGTACTATCAATGACCCATCACACAGACGATGAACCATTTGAAGTGGGAGAATGGAAGAACAAGCTCCCGCCCTTCCCCTCTCGCGCTTGGCCTAGAGGATCACGGCCTAGGCACCCGCCACGAGAGGAGTTTGCCTATCTACCAGACGACCAAATATCCTGGTACAGGAACATACGGATTTGCCCACCTACCTGCCCAGCAGCCCGCCCTGCCCATGGCGACACCTGCGGCATGGATCAACTCGACTAAACCTACACGTCGTTAGAGATGCCATGACGACCTAGCCAACGGTCAGCACACCTGTGCATACATGCACACCGGACACTCCCACACCAATCCACACGAAGAACATACTCAGTGCTATGACATAGGCGACAGACATACCCACGGACGTGCATCTTTATTATTTTCCACATAGGCTCTCAAAATGCAGAAACGCAAGACGCATAATGAACTTATCTAAAAAGGCTTGCTCACGCTTCTTCTAAGAACCATGTACCATAATAAAGAATATAACGGAGACACGATACTGAGGATAGAGCAATATGATACAGTAACCTAAAGAGCTCTGCATCAAACGGTTCCACCTATGCACCAGGCCCAAGTAGGCCGCAAGCAAAAGTTTCCATGAACATTGAATGAGCGAGAGCCCGGTTGCTGATTCTGCAGAATGAGCCCGGCGAAAGCACACCGCCAAGGGCACGATGTTGCAATCTCGCACGCTGCAAGCCAACGCCAAGGTCGCACCTGCAAGATAAACCAGGCACACAGTGGGAAAAACAATATTAATTGTGCTGAATTCGGCCTCAAACACGGTCTCACCTCACGTGACAAAGCAAAACCTGACAGGGTGCCAAGCCCAGGAGGAAGGAGACGCCTGAATCCCACGTTTCAAGACACAGGCAGATACAATTAAAAGACTCATTGGACATCTGCAGCAGTGGGAGTAGTCGACCTCCCAACATATGAATAAATCCTCACATTGTTTACACCTATCCATAGTAAAAACATTGTTGCATTGTAATCCCAGACTGGCAGGCTCGCGAGTGGACCAATCAGAAAATGGGGCTGTTATCATTGACGCCATTAACATTGACCAATCCTCAGTGGTCTTCATGTAACAATTTTCATATATCAAATTGAAGGGACAGCCCAAGAATATCACCTGACTAACCCTCAACCACTTATACCGTTCTCTATATGTATGCTATACTAACCCTTCCACTCGAGTAACCAATCCAGAGTGGAAATAGGTTTTTTGCTAAACTTTGTAAGATGACGCAAGTAGCGCGTCATACTAAGGTAAAAAGGGCCTGCGAGCCCCACGATTGTGTGTGTGTCAGGACGGACGCGTACGATCCTTGACCCATCCCTGCCGTTTTGTCTAATAAACAGCAGAGTCACCTTGCTTCTTGCGTGTGTCTCATACTCTATCTCTTTTGGGATATACGGGAGGAGTTGGGGCCTCCCTGCCCGGAGGTCTACGGACAGCCCGGCCAACCCCGGCAGAATTTCCCCCGACACACTGGTGGGGGCGGAGATAGGAAATTAACAATTCATCTTTATGGTAGACTCAGGAGCGGAAAAGTCATGTCTACAAGAAGGCCGGTTTCTGCTTTTGAATCAAAAAATTGAGATGCTGGGAATTTCTGGGGAAGTGGTCGAGTTTTTATACACTGAAGACTTGGATGTAACGGTGGGGGGAAATACAGTGAGAGCACCACTGCTGTATTACGAAGACTCGCAAATAAACTTACTAGGGAGGGACACACTCAGCAAGCTTAATATGACTATCTCCTTTACTAAAAGAGGAATAGTATGTTCAACACCAGGGATATGTGCCATGAGGGCCATGCTACTCATACACACACTAGCGAATGAGCAAACAATGCGCAGAGTACCCATTGACCCAGACATGTTTTTGCAAGGGATTCAAGTGTTGGGGAGAGTAGTGCTAGAAATCACGCCAGGAATAGCGAGTTCCATCAGAATTTGTGTTTTACCCTTTGGCAACCCCAGACGTGGTTCCAGGGTTGATACTGTCCATAGATCTGCATGGGATCCACATGGTATCCAAGTGTCCGTGCAGCAAATAGCGGTAATAGGAATGGACATGCATGGGTGTGAGTGGTAGACAGTGTTGTGCATAGACCATAACGTGGCGCTGCGTGACATATCAGACGAGGAGCTGTTCACTGACAGTGACACTGATGAAGAAATAATTATGAAGATTTCAGTCCCATTCGAAATAATGATCAAACATAGACAAGTGACTAAGCCCCTCATGGCCATTGTCAGTGCACCACCAGCATGTTTTAATGAAGACATGCAACAAGTACCATCCATACTATAGACCACAGGCACCCATGATGTAGGGCTCCTGCAAGAAGTGACCCCAGTACAGATTAATCTCAAACCTGAAGCAATACTATCCCATGTAAAACAGTACCCACTATCAAGAGAGGCAGAGGAAGGGAGAAAAGAAACAATACATGCCCTATTAGAGCAAGGGATTATCGTACCATCAAATTAATCTTGTAACACTTGCATTTATCTGATCAAATAAGCGAAGGGTGGGGCTTGGATGATGATACAGGTTTTAAGGCCTCTTAATATCGTCAAACAGAAAGAATTCCCACTTGTTCCAAATCCTGCATCCATTTTGTGTAGCATCCCAAAGTCGGCAACATGCTTTACAGTGGTAGATTTGAAAAATGTGTTTTTCTCGGTACCACTGGACCCATAGTGACAACATTTAACAGCATTTACCCTGGGGGGAAAAAGGTACGAACATTGGAGGTTGCCCCAGGGATACTGTGAAAGTCTAAGTATCTTTAACTGAATACTATATGCAGATCTTGGGAACATTGACACAAAGAGCACTATTATTCTGTACGTGGATGATCTACTAATTTGTGGAGAGAACGAGGAAAAGTGCAGATATGACTTAATAATCTTGCTCACCCTGCTAGCCCACAAGGGGTACAAAGTAGACAAACAAAAGTTGCAGTACTGCCTAACTGAAGTGTTGTATTTGGGCCAACTCATATCAAAAGATGGCAAGCGAATAATACCTGACAGGGCAGCAGCGGTGCTTGCCTCAGCAAACCAAACACAATAAAGGAAATGCAAATGTTTCTGGGCATGTGCAATTTCTTCCAAGCCTGGCTATTAGACTACGCAGCATACACAAAACATCTATTGCACAAGCTAAAAGAGGCACAGAGAGAAAACACAACATTGATATGGACCCCAGAAATGAGCACAGTTTTTTACACACTCAAAGAATTGATTTCAACAGAACCCGTTCTAGCGACCCCTGATTATGATTGTGAGTTCTACCTATTCTCACACTGTGATGGAATGCTGATGACAGCAGTACTAACACAAAAAATGTCCCTAGGGCACAAGCCTCTAGCATACTACAGCGGAACACTTAACGCGGTGATGTAAGGACACATTGCAAGTCAACAGGGTCTTGCAACCGCTGAGTTTGCGACTGAAAAAATCACCACAATTGTGATGGGATGCTATTACAATTGTTGTGCTTTTTTCAATCGCGAATGCGGCGGCTGCAAGAGCCTGTTCGCATGTGATGTGTCCTTGCATTACCAAGTGTTCCGCTGTAGTATGCTAGAGGCTTGTGCCCTAGGAACGTTTTTTGAGTTAGTGACTTTGTTTGTTGAGCATTCATTGTTTGCCATCCTTGAAAGATCAAAGTCCACACTGACAACACAGAAAGCTACGGCACATGAAATTATTCAGTCTAGCCCAAACATACACATTATTTGGCGCAAAACAATAAACCATGCCACCTTTCTTACTGAGGCTTGTGCCATATTAGATATGTAAAACCATGACTGTGCCTCATACAGGGTGGAGGATGATAACATGCCCAAAGCAAATGAAGATGCCCTGGAGGAAGGAGGGGTGTATTTCATGGATGGCTCAGCATCAATAAACTCAGAGACAGGAGAAAAACATGTAGGGGCTGCAGTAGTGCGATTGGAAAAAGTGGAATATGAGATAATTGTGCAAAAGCGGTTGCCGTCACACTTCTCAGCACAAGGAGCAGAATTAGTAGCGCTGATTGAAACATTACACACAACAAAAGGGTGTACAGTAATTATTTACACAGACTCAGCTTACATGACTACAACAGTACACGGGGGGCTGTCACGATGGGGGAGAAGAGGGTTCAGAAGAGCTGATGGGTCCCCGGTACAACATGCCAAGCTTTTGAAAGAGCAAATAGAAGCATTAACAGAGCCACAAATGGTGGCCCTGGTTAAATACCAGACCCACACTAACAACAATGATGTCATATCCTTGGGAAATGCGGCAGTGTATGCTGCTGCCAAAAGGGCAGCCTACCTAGGAAGGGAAACGAAAGGTGAATTCATATTAAAGGGAAATGAGGAGGAAGAGCAAGGTGAAGGTTACAACTCCATGCCAGTTTCACAAATAATTGACTTGCAAAAATGAGCCCCACCCGAAGAACAGGAGTTATGGGCAAAAAGGGGTTCCAGCCAGTCATCAACTGACCTCCTCTGGAGACAAATAGTATGGGAAAGTAGTAATGCCTGTGGAACAATTAGAAATAGCATTTCAGCAATTGCACTTCCCAGCACACAATGCAAAGCAACACATAGCTGCAGACATCCAGGAAGGAAAATTGTCTTGTGCCAGGATTGCAGGAGCATGTGGCAGAAATGGTGATAGAATGTACAACATGTCAAACATACAATTCAGGAATGACTTTGAGAAAACTGAGAGGTACACTGCCCTGCCCCATTGGACCATTCGGCAAACTGCATATTGACTATGCAGACATGGGAGAGAGGTGTAATGGAGCACGATATCTGATTGTGGTGATCTGCCCCTTTTCATGTTGGGTGGAAGCGGGACCCTGCGCCCACCCAGACGTGAAATGTGCGGCAACATTTTTAGTGATAGAGGTGTTTCCCCGATGGGAGATTTGTGACATCATACGCTCTGACAACAGGATGCATTTCGTCAATGACCTGTTTAAAGCAGTAACTGCGATGCTGGGAATTACACACAAATTGTGCTCGATTTATCACCCCCAAACTCACCCCCAAAAGCAGATTGTCCAAACTATGCCACACCCTAAAGAAAAACTGGGTGTACTGCTTACCGTTGGCACTATTTGAATTAAGAAACCAGCCGAGCAAAGACCACCACTTGTCACCACACGAGATAGTGACAGGAAGGCGCATGCACACCCCCCTATTACCCCTAAGAAGGATGTCAGATGCACATAGAACAGCCACAGTATAGGATGAGGAGTTCCAAGATTACATGAGAAAAATAACTGAAGTAGCCAGGATAATTGCAAAGCAAATAGATCCACCCTTCACACAAGAAAGTGAAAGTGACACAGTAACTCCGGCAAGGGATAGCCCAAGTGTCCAACTAATGCCTGGGGAGACGGTATATATGTGCAGCTTTGTGAGACGAAGGAATGCTCCAAGATTTCACAGCCCCTATGAAGTAATTTACTATAAACCCACTGTGGTGAAAGTAAAGAGGCTGAAATACTGGATCCATCTATCACACGTGTGCAAGGCACATAACGGTGTTACAGCAGAGGGGGAAGAAAATGTTGAGGATAGTACAACACAAACGTAGCATTGATAATGATAAAGACAGGTAATACAGCAATACTTGAACAAAAAAGAAATTGAAAGTGAGAGAAGAAGCAATGAACTGTAAAGACAGAAAGAAAAAAAAAGTGTATATAATGATATGATATGATATGATATGGCATTTCTAATGCGCCTATACACAAGTGTTTCAAGGCGCGACGAGGCAGGGAGGGGGGAACAAGGGGAAGACAGACAACGATCCTACTAGGCCAGGTGTCATTCAGACCACGCAAGTGCAGGGGTAGGGGGAAGGGAAAAAGTGCAAGGGGAAGGGGGGGGAGTGCAGTACAAATAAGTAGAATAGAAATAAAATAATAAATAAATAGGGCCAGCTGGTGGCAAGTGCAAGGTAAGTGCAGACAAGTGCTGGGGGGGCGCTGTAGGGATACAGAGACAGTCCTGCAGTGCAGGGGTTGCCAGGGAGGCAGTGCAAGTGAAGAGTGACTGGGCCCAAGACCGAGGTCGGTGAGAGTGGCCCAGTTGCAGAATCAGTGCAGTTTAGGTGAAGAATTTAGCAGGGGAGAGGGAGAGAGAAAGCAAAAGTGAAGAGGAAGGTTTTGAGGTGCTTCCGGAACCGGAGATGGTTCTCCTCAAGTTTCAGGGAGGCAGGAAGGCTGTTCCAGAGGGAGGCCCCTGCCGCGGAGAGAGATCTACCCCCAGCTCGTTGCTTCGAGAAGCGGCTGACCCTGAGGGAGTTGGAGACGGATGAGCGCAGGGCTCGGGAAGGAAGATATTTAGGAAGAGAGAGTTGAAGGTATTTGGGCCCCAGGCCCCAGAAGGCCTTGTGGACAATGCAGAGGGTTTTGAACTTAATCCTCGCAGCCACTGGGAGCCAGTGTAGAGATTTCAGTCCTGGAGAGATACGGTCCCTGGGCTTGAGGCCAAGGACAAGTCTCGCAGTTCTGTTCTGGATGAGTTGCAGAGGGCGGAGAGTGGAGGCAGGCAGATTAAGATAGAGGCTGTTACAGTAGTCCAGCTTTGAGAGAACCAGGGCTCGGGAGACAGTGAGCTTCTGGGGGAAGGAGAGGAAGGGAAGAATACCTCTGAGGAGGTGCGTCTGGTAATGTGACTGCTTAGAGACATCAGATATATGAGGAGAGAAGGAGAGTGTGGAGTCGAAGATGACCCCAAGGTTTTTTGCCTTGCAGGTAGGAGCAGGAAGAGGGCCAAGAGAGGCCGGCCAGAGAGCTGCAGGGAAGGAGGGAGTAAGTGAAAAAGTGAAAATATTAAATGTATATGAGATTGAATGACACTCGCAAAATGCAAAATACATACAGCAGAAATTGCAGGATCTGATTGCTCTCTTTCTCTCTCTCTCTCTCTCTCTCTCTCTCTCTCTCTCTTTCTCTCGCTTTCTCTCTCTCTCTCTCTCTCCCTCTTTCTCTCTCTCGTTTTTCTTGTTTCTCTGGCCTTCTTTCATGCTGGTCCAATGTCTTTTACTGTTTCAGTTCCCTTCTTTCTTTTTAGTTCCTTCCTCTGGCTATATGCTAAAATGTAAATAAACTAAGTAACAAAAAAAAATGCTTGTATATAAGTATATGTAAATTAAAGGTAAATGAACAGTGTATGCTTAACCCAATTGTATCTCACTCTATAGGGTCGCCAATGGCAGAAATGAGGGCCCTCAATACCAGCGAGTCAACAGTCAACAGTAGATAGCAATAGGAAAAATGTTAATATCCTTAGGCTGTACTCCTTTGAATGCGGGATTTGTTATTCAGCATTTTTATTTTTTACGCTATTGTTTGGTTTAGTATTGTACTGGGCAATATCTTTCAAATCTATAGACATAAAAGAGGGGGAGGAGGAGTAAAAATTATACAAGAGGGATCCCATTTAATATTTTATGGTTTCAAGCAAATATGGACCCATAATGCCTCTACAAATCTCACCACCCTGCACAAAAATATAACTGTCAGAGCTCCACTGATGAACTACTCCACAGCTGACTATTATGAGCCTGAATTTAACATGTATGACATGAATGACCACGACTCTTATGCCTTCACATTGCCACATGATGACCTCTATACAACCGCACAACCTACCTCAAGCAGCGTTTATGTAAATGATGAAAATCAGATCCCCGCCTTGGCTTATGGTGAATTGGGTGGGCAGCAGGGTGGTGGATGGGCAAGGGTAACAGATGGAATATTTCCAATCCAATACCAGGAATTAGTAGAAACCAAACATTGTTCAGGGGGTAGCAGGAGGTGAAAAAGGGGGGCAGGGCAGAAAAGGTATGATGAATACCACGGTTTAGGTTTAGATACAATAGAAGACCCATGACCTCCACATCAGTCTAACAAATGGTATGCAAACATGGGCACAATGGCAAAGCACACTACCAACGAAAGCAACTATGTGTGCTCTTTGATTCCCCATGTCTCAGGGACCCCTAAAGTGTTATTGCCACAGGAGGTGCCTATTGTGGAGGCCCAATGTCTGGTTCATCTTGCACTGTGCAGAATCAAAAGCACCTTTCAAGCACACACTGTTTCATTACAAATGCTGCAGAATGAGAAAACATGTTATCACAAGCCACAAGGAGTTGACTGCATCAAGGAGCCTTTTTTAGTAATCCAAGGGACAATGTTATCTGACAACAAATGGTAGAAAGAACAAGTAACGTGTAAGGCAGAGGCATTACGAGGACTGTCTGACGAGAAGCTGCAATGGATTAAAAGCACATGCGCTCCCGTCTGGTCTCAGCACATAACCAAACTAACGTGGGTTACAGCTCTCGAGAAACCGATCAAAGTGTAATGTGAAATATCATATGAACTGTGCTTCCACAGAGAAGGGAAAGTGCCCTTGGGTACAAATAATAACTGTAGCAAAACAATCATCATCCTGTACTCTGAGACCTCTGACCAGCCCATAGAGTCGGAGTTTGCACAGGAGCACTTTAAGACAAGATAGCAGCACCCGTGAGATGGATGGGGGTGCAGATTTATTACTCGATCACCAGTCAATAATGACAACTCAAACGGTTTGGCTGGTTAATGACAAGTACAGAAAACGGGGAGTTATGAATACCAGCAATGATGTGATCTTCCTTCTCGCTTCTACTCCAACGAGCATAACATTTATACTCAAAACTCATCATCATTGATGTGTAACACTCAAAAGTTAACAGGCAATTCTATTCGTTAAGAAGAGGTAACTTTACTATAGGTACTATATCTGTATATGGTAACAGAGTGAGGGGATTGGGTAAACACTGTTAGGTGGGCATCTAAGCCCTTTCTCCAAAATGACAACTGCAGACGTCACTAAAATTATGACGTCCTATTGGTTCTACTAAATGTAGGACCCTAGATTATTTGGTCCATTGTGATTGGGTTGGCACCAACCCATGCATACTTTTCTACTTTGCTTAGCAGCATGCAGAATAGTCGGCCAGGTGTGAGGTGCCCCTAAATTACCCGGCTGTCCTCCAGTCCTTGCTACAATGAATCATAACTTTAGTAGCCATGTGTCAATTATTTCACTGCGTTGGCCTCGAGACTGCATCTTCTGTTTGGAAAAGAGTATGATTTCTACATCTGGCCTGGTGCCATGCATAGGTGTGAGCTCTCGTCTCTTCTCTCTTGGCTGGTCACGTGATTCAGACACTGTGAATTTGCCTCTTTTCCATCAATTTGTGTATTTGTTTTTCATTTCACCCGCCATCAGCCTTCGCCTTCTTATCTCGACCTTTCAGAGGCAGGATATTCTGTTCTTAGTTTCAATTAGATGTAGCTACTGTTCATTTCTTCTATTGGTATGACGTTGGTTCTCCCTGCACGATTTGCCTCTACTGAGTTTCGTTTCAGCTGTCTCTTCTCGTTTTTACTTAAATGTGAAGCTTTTCTCATATGGCCTTTAGTAATCTAGGTTGATTCTGCTTCTTGTGCAAAGTGGAAATAGACTTATAATAAGGTGCTTCGTTTGAGGTAGATTATGTATAATGGCGCCTGCCGCACTATTCTTCTACTAAGCATAGCAAGCCACACTGTTTTGTATTTGTATTTGTATTTGTATTTGTTTAGTTATAACGCGCAGACCATCAGGCCCGGGGGCATCAGGGCGCAATTTGTACAACAGTTGCAAGGACAAACATACAGGCAAGGAGGTTACATCACAAAAATTTAAACAATATCAGTAAATAACAATCATATTAATTACATATATTACATAGTTTACAATGCACTAGGATTAAATGAGGAGGTATCCTAGTGTGAGCAAAATCGTTCGCAGAATTAGCAGGCCAGAAATGGAGTCAAGGGGGGCAGGCCAGGGAAAATAAGACAGAGGTGTCGTGCATGTCTTAATGATGGTCAAAGAGCCAGGATTTGGTTTTAGTCTTGAAGGTGTTGAAGGAATCTTCGGCTCTGATAGTAGCAGGGAGGGTGTTCCAGAGTTTAGAGGCTAGGACAGGGAAGCTGGTGCCTCCCGCTTTCTGAAGCTTAAACCTGGGGATGGTTAGGCAGTGAGTCTGAGCAGTTCTTAGAGGTCGGGTAGTAGAGTGGCGCGAAAGCCGACTACATAGATAGATCGGGGCCTTGTTGGCTAAGCATTTGTGCGTGAGGGCAAGCGTTTTTAGGGAAATTTTCTGCTTCACCGGTAGCCACTTTAGGCTGGTTCTGGTGTCTGAGATGTGATGGTTGCGAGGGATGTTCAGGGCCGCTCGAATGGCATTGTTCTGGGTAGTTTGGAGTTTGGAAAGGTTCTCTTGGCTGGTGCCTAAGTAAAGAGCACTGCAGTAATCAATGTTTGCCATGATAAGTGTTCTGGCTAGCGTGACACTGTTGGGGGTAGTAAGAAATGGTCTTCAGGCAGAAATAAGTTTGCACGTGTAGGCGGAGGTAGATCTAACTGCATTTGTTTGTCTCGATAGGGATAGGGTGAGTCTAGGTAAAAGCTTAAAGTTTTGGTGTCTTTCGAGACACGTATGGTATTGCCGTCTATGGTGAACGACTGATAAGACGGCTCGAGTTTGCTCAGGCATTGTGAGGTACCCAAGATAAGGAGCTCCGTCTTATCATCGTTCAGACATAGCTGGTGCTGGGCCATCCAAGCTTGGATAACCAGGTAGATGTCATTTAGGGCCTTGGTGTCTGCCAGATAATCACCTGAGATGGGAATGAGTATCTGGGTGTCGTCCGCATAATTGATGTAGGAGACACCCAGATAATCAAGCACATCAAAGAGTGGTTTCGTAAAGATATTGTAAAGTGTCGGTGACACGCAGGAACCCTGAGGTACGCCGCAATGAATAGGGGAAGGATCCGCCGCTGCAGAGGGTGCAAAGACCCTTATGGATCTGTTGCTCAAGAAGGATTTGATCCAGGCCGCAGCGGACATTGAGAAGTTGGCAGCCGAGTGGAGGTGTCTGCAAAGGATTTGGTGGTTAACCAAATCAAATGCGGCAGAGAGGTCGAGGAGTAAAAGCATAGCAAGTTTGCCATTGTCCTTTAGTACTTCGATCTGAGTGTTTAGGTCTAGTAGAGCCGTTTCAGTCCCATGTCTGGGCCGAAATCCGGATTGTCGTAGGCCCAACAGATTGTTTGATTCGAGGTAGTTTTGGATCTGCAGGTAAGATGCGCGGTCCAGTATCTTAAGCAGAAATGGTACTGTAGTGATAGGTCGGAAGTTTGTGGGTATATTTGGGTCTAGAGAAGGTTTTTTTAGTAGCGGGATCACCCAGGCGTCCTTAAGGTTGTCCGGGACAATACCTGTTTTAAAGGAGGAGTTGATGAAGGCTGTGATGAATGGAGCTAAATCATGGGCAGAATTCTTAATGATAGGAGCAGGGCACGGGTCACCTTGGCAGTTAGACGGTTTAATCCTCAGGATAATGTTTTCTACCTCAGTGACAGTAAGCGGTGAGAAGGTGAAGGGTTTGGTGATAGCAGTGTTGGAGGGGGTGGGCCTGGTAGGGGAGGGCGAGCGGTTCTCGCGCTTCAGGCTGTCTTGCTTTTCTTTGATTTTGGATTGAAGCATAGAGATTTTGTTAAGTAGTGCTGCTTGAATGTTAGCACACCAGTTGCTGTCTTTCGTGCATGTGTAAGGAGGGGAGACTGGGGTTTCAAGCTCTTTTAGGATTCTAAAAAGTTCCTTGGAGTTAGAGTCAGCTTGCAGGATACGGTTGTTGAGCGATTCTTTTTTAGCAGTGATGATGGCATCTTTATAAGTAAGGGAGGCGAGGAGGAAGCCATCTTTGTGTTCATCAGATGGGTGGCTTTTCCAGCGATTTTCCGCACAGCGTTTAGCTTTGCGGAGGATTCTTAGCTGAGGAGTGAACCATGAGTTAAGATGTGCCCGCGGTTTGGCTTTCCTTTGGTTTGATTGGTGCTATAGTGTCAATAGCCAAGAGCATAGTTTGGGTGTAGGTATCTGCTAGGGAGGTGGGATCAGAGCAAGAGTTAGTTGCCGCATTAAGGGATGGGAGTAACAGAGGCAGGAGTTGTTCCTTTGTTATATTTTTTTTGTTGCGGGTGGGGAGTGCTGGGGCTATTGGCGTTGGAGCTTGCGGGGTAGCTTCGATGTTAAATATTATGATGTGATAGTCAGACCATAAGCATGGGGAGTTGTTGAGGATCTGGATGTTACAGTTGGCGCCGGCTAACCAATCAATGGTCCTGCCTTTGATATGGGTTGGTTCTTGGATGTACAAGGTAAGGCCTAGGTCTGTGAGAGCATTTTCCAGATCAGTTGCTACAAGATCTTTGGGGTCGCCACGACCTAGATTAAGGTCGCCTAGGATGATTGTTTGCGAGTTGTTTTTCATTTTGTCTAGGAGGAGAGTGGAAATTTCACTGACAAAGGTGGGTGCTGGGCCTGGTGGCCTGTAGATAAGGTGAAGGGTGGCCGTTTAGTTGGGTGTTAGTGCTATTTTGATTGACAACAGTTCAGCTGATTCAAGTTTGGAATCAGCTACCACTCTTAGGTCAAGGGAATTTTTATGGATGAAGGCCACGCCGCCACCTCTTGTTTGTGCAGAGGAGCGGTCGCAGCGCGTGATGCCATAGTCAGGCAGTAATGCCAGGGCTAGAGAGGGGCCAGATGCGGCATGTAGCCAGGTTTCGGATATGGCAATGAAGTCAAGGTCAGCAGTGGTGATAAGGTCGGCTAGGTCAAGAGCATGTGCTGTGAGAGATCTAGCATTAATGAGGGCGCCCTTGAATACAGGCAGTTCAACCCCTGTGGTCTTGATTTTGCAGGTAGCGGTGGGCGAGGGTGGAATGTGTGGGGCTTGCTTAGGGGTGTTAGTGCGGGAAGGACGAATGCGGAATCTGGTACCTAGTCTCTTATTCCTGAGAATGAGAGGGCAAGGTTGGTTAGGCGTGGGTTTCCTGGCAAAGTGTTCTAGCCAGAGAGCTGGGTCATTAAGGTATTGGTTAATCTGGTTGCTCAGGTGGTAAGCGCCTGTAATAGTTGCTGAGGGGCTCGTTATGGGGTCATAGTCATGGTGGGTGAAGCTGGGTGGTGTGGGTTTGGGCAGGCCAAATTATCGATCTCAAGGGTGGGGATGGTTGCCTTGGGTAATTGAATGATTAATGCAACGTGTGTGGCTAGGATGTAATGCAGTAGAGGGCGCACACTGACGTGCAAGATGGAGGTGTTAGTTGCTTGGATAGTACCTGTGAGCTAGTTGGCATGGACAGGGTTGGATCTCCTGAGTGGGACAGGAGTGACAATGTCAATGGCAATAAGTGCAGATGCTATCGTATGACTAGGAGGCTGGGAACGGCATTCCAAGATACAGCAACTAAAGGGGATAACACAGATCAGGTGTGGTCCACGCGCTAATCTATAAGGCATGAACTGGCAGGAGCAAATTGGGCTAAGCACATTTGCTAGGCCAGTGACAAATGTGGGCAAACAATAACAATTTCAATGTGAGGCACAACAAAAGTTAGGCTGAACAAATAACCTGAGGTTAGTATGAGGTATAGGCCTAGCAGGTGAAGGGCAGCACAGCGTATGCATATATAGTTCAATAACAATTTCAGAGTGAGGCACAGCAGGCTGAACAGATGTGCAAGGCAAGTGGCAAATGTGGGCAGACAATAACACTTTCAAAGTGAGGCACAACAAAAATTAGGCTGAGCAAATAACCTGAGGTTAGTATCAGATATAGGCATGACAGGTAAGGGGCAGCATAGCGTATGCATGTATAATTCAAGGACTGTATTGTATCATACTGGGCATTGCACAATAAGTATAAAGATGGGTAAAGCAGAGTACAGCAGTACAGCAGATTGGAATATGGGCGCGTAGTGTAAGGACACTACCGAGGGTAAAGTGGCTGATTTATGTGTCACGCTGTCTGTGGGCCGGCATAACAGGGGAGCATCGCAGGTGGGCAGAGTCATAGAGTATTCATAAGTCAATAGTGCAGGTTGGTGGTGGTGCAGGAGGCAGGTATATCTTGCATTGCGAATGGGCACGTACCGCTGGTAGATCGGCAGAAGGCCAAAGGGAACGTGATGAAGTTGCACCAATTTGAGCATAGGGTCATCACCTAGCGCCGGTAGCGCTCGGTCAGCTCAGTCAGCTGTTGGCCTTCTTCCTAGGCCTTACTCCGCCCGCCGGCTCCCGCCTGACGGTGATTGGGCATGAGTAATGTGGATGGCCCCAACCAATGGGGGTATTCCTGGATGCCTGGAGCCTTGGGGACAAGGTCAGGCAGATCCGGGAATCACGGCGGCGGCCATCTTGGATTTTCGTTCGGGAATCGTACGCTAAGCGGAACGGCCCGCAATCAGTGAGGAGTTGAGAGAGACAAAGTGGCCCTTGTAGATCCGGAGGCTAAATTCGTAGCTTTCTAGCGGTTCCAAGCATATTTACAGGTGTAAACTGGTTGAATATCTTCATCTTGCTCACAGCTTAAACTTCTTCCATTTTTACATTGTTCTTTTACTTTAAGTTCACAATATCCTTATTCATGGCGTTTCATTTCTTTGCATCATTCTCTGGTTGTCATTTTTTCTATCTGCTAGTCAGTCCGGGCCCTTGTGACGTCACCATTCATCTTCTATTAAGGCCTTTTTGGTTTCTTCAGGGACTGTACGCAGAAGATCTTCATTTTGTTTCATTTGTTGATAAGATTTTCTCAATGGGTACCTTACTGTCCATGGTTTCATTGCTATTGGTACGTCAAAAGGTGCTGTTCTTCTAATAGGTACTGGGCAGAGCCCTACTGCGGCTATCTGCTGGTTTATTTGCTCATCCTACGTCACATATCTTGGTGTGAACGTTCCTGGAACTTCAAAATGGACGATTGGAGTACAGGCTTTATTTGGGACCTCCTCTACACTCCCACCCTCTGGGCGTTTCATCGATCACTTTGGATTCATTTTACTTGTTTCTTCTGTATTTACCTTCACTTCATCGCCTGGCTTTATTCCTTCTTCATCTTCTGGATGTATACATGATGGTTTGAAGAAGTGTCTCTTTGGAGTCCATATCTTTATGTCTCTTTTCAGGCTTCCTGCTGTTCTCACATGTTCATCTTTATTCCATGTCATTAGTTGACATTGTCCATTTGGGCTGCAGTAAACCCATCTTCCCACATAGTTTCGATGCTTCCTGGGATAGAGAAAGTTTATTCCCTCAGGTGCAAAAATGCTAGATTTCACGAAGTCTCTTATTTCTTCATCAGTCAGGTCTTTGGGCTTCCATCCTGGCATGACATCAATCATGATCTTCATCCCTATGGCTTTCTTCGCAGTTTTCTGGCACTGGGACATTATTATCTTAATAACACAAAATCCTAGCAATATTATTACTAGCAGGGCTCCCAGGAACTAGAATGCATCTGCCATACATTGTGGAACCCATGAGAATAGTGATCCAAACCAACTGTCATCATCAACATCGTCTGTCTCGTCAAACATTTGGTTCTGCAGTTTTGTCAGCATACCTATGGCTTATGTTAGAGTTCCATTTTCCTCATCTTGAGATGGTATAAATGTGCAACATGATTCTACGATTTTTGCACAAACTCCTCCATCCATAGCTGTGATCAAGTCAGGAATCTGTTCTGAAGAGTCATTAATCAAATTGCTCTTAACTCTTCCTTGATTGCATTGAATCCCTTTATGGTGGTGTTGATGGTCTGCAGCAACTCCCATCTGGTTATCTGTAACCATTTAGTATTTGATCCAACTTGGAATCTTGGCATGAGATTGTCGCGAACACTGATGAGGTGAGGCTAAACATTCTGTGTTCATATAGGATTGCATGAAAGGCTTCTGCAGATTTGGCAGGGAAGTAATTTTCCCTCTTCAATCGAGTCATGTTTCACAGATCTATTCTTTGTCAGGTGAGCATCTGCTTTTCGGAAACTGTCAATATTCAAGTCGCCTTTCGGGAACACCAATGCTGGAACATGGACATTCACTATTGTGCATATACCTCCCCAGTTTCTCGGCAGTCTGATGTATGCTTTCGATCCACATGCCCAATAGTGATCCATAATTACTGCAGTTCCGTGATCCATGCTTGGGGCGTCAAAGATTCGTCCACAATTTTGATTCTCTCCCATCTTTCTTGTGCCATTGTTCCTGAAGCACAATTTTTAGCCTTTGTGAATTTTCAATTGCTTCTTTGCAGGCTCCGAGGACCATCCATGCCCTGCAAACCACTACTCCTTTTTCCCATCCATCTTGTGAAAGCACTGTTCCCCAAATCGGCATTTGGCCTCTGTTCTTCCAACATCTAGCCTCTTCTGGAGTTTTTCCTTCGACATTTAGCTTCTGATTTACTTCCCATCTAATTTCAGCTCCTTTTACTCCAGGGTTCTCGTACCTGATCATGTGATTTCTAGTTTGAGCTCTATTTCTTGTCTTAATGTCTTGAACATAATCATCTTCATCAGGATAGGCTGTTTCAGTTGCCAATTTTAGTGAGGCATCACTGCCCATGAACTGGCCTCTAGATTTGCACATGGCTACGTGTGAAAGACGGTGTGCTTTCTGGACATCAATTTCTGCAGCTATGAAGATCTTGGACACTTGTGCAAATCAAAAGGAATATTGCTCCAGGCAGCACCATCCATACACAAACAACAGCATGTCACCGTGCTATTGGAGGAAAGGGCCTTAGCACATAAGCGCGTAAGTGACGTTGCGCATGTGGGCTGGCTTAAAAGGTACGAGTATGATGCTATTTTCTTGTACGTGCTTTTTGTGGAGAGCGAGAGGGTGATTCTTGTACTTCTTTTCGGTTCAGACGTGATTACTTCACAATGTTTCCAGTTCGTACTCCCTGTTTCCTCAGACTACGTTCTTTTCTTCTTTTGATGGGGGCGTTGCCAACGCACACACGTGCATCTTTTTCACATTCTTTTTCAAGGCAGACAGTGAGTTGCGCACGTATTTTCCAACTGTGTTTGTGCCCGTGTGTCGCGTATCCCTCCAGAGGTCATTGTAGGCTGTGTGTAACACGCGTGCGCTTATTTTTGTGTTTCTGGGTGCCACAGCGTAGTGCAGGTTCATTTTTCCGCGCACGTGGTCTACCAGGGGTTGCATGCATGTGTACTTTTGTTTTTGGGGTACCTGTTCATTGCGTGACCCGTCATCTTCCCCCAGGGGTCAGAGACAGCCTTGCTAGAGCACTAGGGTATGAATCCCATCTAGTACCCTACCCCTTTCACCCCAATTGCCCAGGACAATTGTTTACTGCAACTCCCAAACACACAACAACATCAGTGCCATGGTTTGGAGGTGACCAAGCAGTAAGTGAGGCAAAGGTGGCCGAACTCAAAGAGGTTGGCGTGGTGGGCGTGGTAGGGGATGTGGCCAGGATTCGCAGGGTACTCCTAGAGTCCAGTGTGTGGAGGACTAATCAGGGCCACCTATGCCCCCCCCAATGGTTGTGGGAAATGTAGCTGATACCATCCCAGCTCAGCCCTTGTTGAACCAGCCTATTTTGTCAACTGAACCAGCACAGGATGACTCCCAGACTGACTTCCAGGTCACCAAGTCTAAGCCACGTGTGGCGGTGAAAGTTCCTATCACCAGGCCACGTGAATCTGGGGCAGCAATGTCATCTGCTGCCCCAAGTAGCCAGGGTGAGGAGCCTGCAGGGGCAGCTGCAGCTCAATCCACCCCAGCTCCGAGTCTCCCAGCCGGGACAGTGTCGGTCCAGGTCCATCACACCGACGTTGGCACTGCCAACATTATCCTGCAGCCAATGCCTGCACCAAGACCTTTGGTCATTGTGCCTTTACTGGTTTCAAGTACCCAGTCCAGCTGCGCTTCTGTCCCTACTGACCAGAGCGGCGTAAGCCACTCAGGATCTGCACCACCTTCCAAGAAGAAGAAGGGTGCTCTTGCACTGCAGGCTGGAACCCCAGACACGGCTACACACTCCGGCACGTCAAGGAAGCCTAGCTTCAATGTTGCCGAACTTGATGCACTTGTGGCCTATAGCCGCGAAATGGAGGTGACTGCAGGCTGCAAGACTACGCCTCCTCAACGTAGGGCCCACTGGCAGACCATCGCGGGCTACATTAGTGCCCTTGGATTTCTGAGGCGCACAGCTGATGATTGCTACAAGCGGTGGAATGACCGTAAATGCAGAGCAAAGAACAAGCTGGCTTCCAATCATGCCTCTACTCTGGTGACTGGTGGTGGGTCTCCACCAGAGGACGACCAACTCACTGAACAAGAGTCTGTTGCTGGAACCCTCCTCACAGAGGAACAGATCCAAGGCGTGGGAGACCTACCAGATCATGAAGCATTGCCTGGTGAGTGCCCATGCATGTGTGTGTGATTTATGTGTATGTTGCTTGGGTGATGTGTTCTGATGGAGTGCCAGGTGAGGGTGTGTACTCATGAGTGGTATGGGTCACTCATGTGCTTCCTCCAAACCATTCACCGGCCTTGGATTTGGGTATGACAGTATCCCTTCTGACCACAGTAGCCAATTAGCACCACAATACTGCAGTTGCCCTTGAACTGTCATCTTGCAACAACATTGTTCAAAATGTTCAGTGTTCATTCAGCCTGATTGTTTCAATCCTCCCATTTGTACAACACATTTCTTTGCTCTAATGCCACATATGTGACATGCTTCTGTCATAGATTACACCCCACAATGGCCCACATTTATTACCTTGTTATGGGAATGAATTGACCATTCAGGCTGATTGAGTAAGGGCCTGTTCACATTAATTTTTGGGCCCTGTTTGAATGTGTAACATGACTGTTGTCTCCTGTCATGTTGAAGTGACCAATCATTGATGAATCCATCTGCCTGCCATCACTGTATAATTGAACACTGGATGTGTTGCAGTGTGTGGCACATGCATATTTTGTCACACTATTTTGCATTTTCATCTCATCATGTCCATCTCACATGGATGGGTGACAGTACTCATTCACTAACATATGGTTGTACTTGTCAAATGTACCACGGCTATGCTACGTGCCATCTGTGTGCTGGCATGTGTCATGTATGTGTATTGGATATGCCACTCACAGCCTAATGTGTGATGCGAGTGCTATCCAGCATGCTGCAAATCTGTTGCTTTTCCATCTTGGAGTCCTCAGTGTCTGCTTTTTGCCTCCCCTTCCAACTCATTGACAGTGCATGCATGCCAGGTTTATAGTCATGTGGGACATGTGTAATTCATGTACTGGATCTCTGGCTTGTCAGGCATATGTGTGTGCTATGGTGCTCATGCCTGTTTCCATTTGTTGTCTTTCATGTTTTTGCAGGTGATGACGCACTTGATTCTTTTGATGGGTGGGAGGAGATGGTGCAGACCCAGGAGGAATCTCAGCCACAACCGGGCCCCAGTGGAGGATGTGGGGTGGTGGTGGGTGAAAACCCAATCCTCCTGCAGACCATACTGTCCACAGGTGTCTCTGGGTGCACCTCTATGATTCAGGTGCTGAATCGGACAGCGAGACATATGTGCGTCGCAGGTGAGTGTTTCTGGCAGGGATGCTGTTCTGTCCAACCCACTTGCACCAGGGGTAGACCCATCTATGGGGCATTCAGTGTTGGTAACTCCACCTTTGCCGGTTACGGATGCAGGGTCACACTCCACAACATTAGCTCCTGTTCCTGGGCCAGCAGATCAAAGGAGGAATGCAGTCCTGCAGCCTTAGGCAGTGCCAGCACAGCAAGGTGCAGATCTCCTTGCCGCAAACAGGTGTGGTGCTTGCCGACGCGGTTGCCGTGTGCCACCAGGTAATACTGTATGGGAAAAATCCATGTACAGTATAGCAGCACAACAGGGAGCATTGTGTGAAATGATGGCTCAGGCAATGGATAGGGTGGCCACTTCCATTCTCCCACCTGAAATGCAGAGGGAGCTCCAACAGCAGGCAACAGACTCCATTTGCCAATCACACAGGGAGGACATGTGGGCGTTCAACAGGGACCAACGGGCGGCACAGGAGACTCTGCGCGAAGCCATATCTGTAGAGTCACAGGGCCACAGGGTTAGAACACCAGTTCCTCAGGGAGACTCTGGGTGAACTTGAGGCTTCCCGAAATTTTAGGTCAGAACAGCAGCTGGAGCAGCTCACATGTCCACTCTCAGCAGAGCTCCAAGCAACCCGTGTGGAGATCCGGGCATCACGCAAGGCCATGCAGGTAGAAATGCGGGCTACCCGTGAGGTGCTGCATGGGGATCTCCTTACCATCATCCTCCAAAACGAAATCTTCCAGACCCGCATGCTTGCTGCCATGGAGGACCATACCAGGGCTTTGCGTGGGCTGCCTCCCATAGCACGGCCACCTCCTGATGTAGCAGCAGAGGGTGAAGAGAGCGACAGCAGTTCTCCCACAGTAGCGTAGCCATGCAGGCCATGAGCCATGGAGGTATTTTTTTTTCTCAACATCCACCCAGGTGGTTGTTGAGGTGCACCCTGTCCTCGAACCTCCTGGGTGCACCCCACCCCTGGTGCACAAATGGCTATTTTTGATTTTTGCATTTTTTTATTTTATTTTAACAGTGTTTTGCCTTGTGTGGCTCCCATGGGCATCCACTATGTATTCCAGCTGGGCACATGCAGGCTTGTCCTGTCTTTGGGTTAGATGCTTGGGTTCCTGACACACACACCCCTCCTGCTTCCCCTTTCCATGGGCTTGCAAAGGGTGTGACCAAGTGACAGTAACTTACTCAGTGACATTAGGCTCCCATGAGCTGTGTGGGCAGTCTGTTGTCAAAATTGTGTGTACATCCCTATTCGGGATTGTTGTTGGATTGAACACTGCATGGTGTATTGATATGTGCTTGTGCATCCATGCCTTTCTCCTTATTCACATGTACCTTCTTCATCTCTTCACAAGGCTGTCTCCTTTTCAGATGCAGTTCATGTTGTATGCAGTACAATTACACATTTGCCTGACAGCAACACTCTGCAGTTGGAAGGGGTGGATGTGCTGGCTTAGTCAGGTTGTGAGACTTGCACTACTTTGATTTTGTACTGTCATATGTTGCCACTGTTTCATCCTGTGTTGCTGGTTTGTGTTGCTAGTAAGTATTTGTTCATGTGTGCTGTTTCTTATTGATTACTGGGAGCATATTGTCTGTGGCCTGTTTCCATTTGGGACAGTGCACTTTGTGGCACTTGTGTAATGTGTTGTGCATTCATTTGGTTGCTTTCACATTGCATGACATGCCATGGTGTGTTGGGTAGCTGAGATGGGGAGGGGTTGGGTGACATGGCACTGTTTTCATGTTGTATTTTGCAAGGGTGTAGTCATTCATGCTGCATGAATGTGTGCCTTTTTGTGACAAAGCATTGGTTGTCTTTAAGTAGGTAGGGATGCACACAATGTAACACTTCCAGTTGGCCAATCTCAGGCTGGTATGGTTGTGACAGTTGACTGTCCCTTATGTCATCATCATTGATTGTCAGCTGGTATGTGCCAGGCTATGTGCACTCCACAGGGGTAGGATTTTAGGTGAAGTAATTAGCCACCAGCTGGGTACGGGCTGCCTCACCACGTGCCCTTTCACCTCCCAATGCGCAGCGGCCGTGCATGTGATTGGGGATGTGGGGGCACCACCATGTCCACCCGCAGGCCCCGGTGGGTTGCAACGTTGTGCAGGACACATGCTGCCACTATGATCCTGCACACTACTGGGGGCGCGTATAGCAGCTGCCCACCAGAGCAGTCAAGGGAGTCAAAGCGTGACATGAGCACTCCGAATGTGTGCTCCACTATGCCCCAGGTTGCTGTGGGCTGTGTTGTATCTTACCGCAGGTGGTGTGGTGGGGTTCCGAATTGGCGTCATCATGTGGGTGCTCAGAGGGTAAGCGCTGTCCCCTGGGGAGGTGATGATGGGTACCATTAGTGGGGTTGTCACATTACTCAGTATCTGACATGCATGCATGTGCAGAGGCATTTATACTCACCAATCAGCCATGTATCACCATGCCGCCCAGCTTCTAGGTCCCGGTTTAGAGGTGACATTCTGAAAATGAAACTATCTTGGGTGGACCCTGGATAGCAGGCATATACTGAGGTGATGATTCCCTTGGCATCACATACTACCTGCACGTTGATGGAATGCCAGTGCATGCGGTTTCTATAGATGTGCTCCGTTGCCCTGGGAGGACGTAGAGCCACATGGGTGCAATCAATGGCACCTAGAACTTTGGGGAAGTGTGCCAACCCGTAAAAGTCCTGGACGGCAGCCTGCCTTTCTGCAGGTGTTCTGGGCATGTATATGCACCTGCGGACTGAGGAGCGTGCAGTCATGATGGCCAACACCTGGTGTAGGCAGCGTGACTGCGTGGCCTGTAACACCCCCCCACTATGGCACTTGTCCGCTGAAATGAACCAGTAGCCAAGAAGTGCAGTACATTGAGCACCTTTTCCGAGGGGCTCAGTGCTTGGGAGCACAGGGTGGGTGATGTGAGGTCATCCTCCCACTCACTCACCAGGTTGAGTATTTTGTGTGGTGGAAACCTGTACCTCCCATACACCTGGTCATCAGGCATCCCAAAAAGGCTGGATCTGGGTGAAAAAATGCAGGGCCTGTCTATCCTCCTCCTCCTGCGGTGTCCCACGACCACTGCTGCGAGGAACGGTATATTCATCATAGCGTCTGAGCTTGTTTGTTGTTTGCATGCACTTTTATGCTGTGCGGGGCCGCATACGCCTGCTTCCTGCTGGCATATGTGTTTCTGGATTAGCGTGTCTTTTTTGGCACACGCGTTTCCCCTGTTCCATTCCATGAATACATGTTGTAGGCGCGCGTGTGTGCAATGCGAGCATTTACCTCCTGTACTTCCCCCGTAACGCCCACATTTTCATGCGTTGTTCCCCATTCCGCGTGTTACCCCCGTGTACTGCCCACTTTTGTTTTGTGCGCTGCGCTTTGTGCGCTTTCACTATGCGCGTAGCGCACGCGGTTTAATGGCATGTGCGCCCGCGTGCGCCACCCACAATTATTAGCGCACATCCCAGGCTTTGGCATGCTTGCGCTGCGATTTTCACGCTTGCGCTGCCATTTTCGGCGCATATTGATTCCATGAATCGGCCTGTAAGCTTCTGCACACCAACTGCCACTTACAAATCTGCTACTTATCCTTTATCTCTGTATTTCCTTTACTTATACAAACACATTGTACACAGTGCTCCTATAAATGCAAATATGCATTTTGCAGTGAGAGAAGTGCATACATAGAAGGGGCAGTACGGATGGGCAAGTGCTTATGAGAACCCAGGAGGGAAATGCCAAGAGATGTCAAGGTGGGACACCACTGGCTAACTACTGGAGCAGAGGAGTCCCAAGGGTGGGATGCATCTTAACCGTAACATCCTTTTAACTATATTTTTCCTGTCAATTGAGTACATGTTTGCATTTGCCAAGGGCCAGGCCCATTACCCGGACACCAAATGTACATCACTAGTTTTTCTACTAACACTTTTACACTTTGGAAAAGTAAAACTCAAGACATATTTCCAAAAACAGGCTTTCAGGTCCTTGTTAATACTCATCACACAAGTTTGTTGTAATCCCATCCAGCACTTGAACCTGTAACCACAAGCAGATTTCTTTTACCGTTCAATCTTATCCCAATTTCAAAAGACTTTACCACATAGCCAGTCCCTGATGGCCATGCCCACTTTAACCCCTTCACTCGTCCCTCGTGGTAATGGCCAGTAGCCAGATTGTCCAAGGCATGCCCTTTGGCCATGATCCGGACAATCTGGCCACTGCCAATGGACACATGATATACTTCAGTCACTAATAGGCTCACACGCCCTCCCAACAGGTCCCTAGATGTTAATGTTAATGTTAAAGGATATTTGTACAGCGCACTATCACCACCGGATCGGTACCCTGGCGCTCTGGCGGATTTGAAAAAGGGAGAAGGGGGTGAGTTAGTGGGAATGAGCTGGAAGATTGCAACGTAGCAGTGATGTGCTGTTGGCAGCCTCAGCCCGGTGTGTCCGTTGGCTGAGCTTGGGGTGTTTTACGGTCAATTAGTCATTGTGTGCTGTTGTGCAAGTCTATGTGCGGTTTGTTTTATTGTTGTGGTGTAGTGAAGTTTGTGTGGTTTGCTGCGTTTTAGGCTTGTGGTTGTGTCTGGTTCGAGTTTGAGAGATGTATGCAGAGGAGTGAAATTGTTAGTGGGTTGGTTGTGGATTCATGATTGCACGCTTGGTCCAGTCTTGGCAGGAGAGTCATGTATCAATAATTGAATTACATGCTAGGCTTAGGAATTCCCTTTATGTGTGTACATGCTAACATTCACAATGCCATCTAGGTGCGACGCAGGCTAGGCTTAAGAAATCACTTTATGAGTGTACATGCAAACATTCACAATTCTATCCAGATGCAAAGCATGCTAGGCTTAAGAATCCCCTTTATGTGTGCATGCTAATATTCACTTTTCCATCTAGATGCAACGCATGCTAGGCTTAAGAATTCCCTTCATGTGTGTACATGCTAACATTCACAATTCTATCCAGATGCAACGCATGCTAGGCTCAAGAATTCCCTTTATGTGTGCACATTTTATTTTTTACAATTAAAAAAATCAGGAGGAAGCAGCTTCCCCGTCATGGCATCCCAACTATGAAACACCCTCCCACCTGCTCTCAAGACACTCCAGCATTTCTGCAAATTCCAGAAAGGAGTTATTTCCTGGATTATTAGCAGGAACTAACTGAGATATTGAACTCTCACCCTCAACTCCTTACAAACACATCTAGTTATCTATCCCATGTTCAACTACATCACCATAATTCAACTGTATCCCTGACTGTATGCCTCTTGAGCAACTCAAAAGCTTGATCATGTACAACTGTATTACTTCTACTGAACTGTATCCCACCTTGTGTAACTCCACCCATGCATGTGCAATATTTCTTCTGACTATGGCTGTAACATGATTCTTTGTGACACAACTGCCTATGGGCCTGATCACGACCTCGGCGGTAACCCTTAAATCCGGCGGTAGCGCTATTACCGCCGGATTTAAGGGTCCGCCCAATCAGGGCTTCGGCGGATTTCGCCCCAGCTCTTGGCTGGGGGGAAATCCGCTGAATATTTGTGCTATTACCGCCGGCGGGAAATCCGCAGGCGGTAAGAGCGCAAATTTTCCCCATTGAGCCCAATGGGGAATGGGGCATTCCCGAATGGGCTCAATGGGGAATGGGGACTTCCAAGTCCGCCCAACTCGTGATCCCGCGCTATTAGCGCCGGGGGCTATGGCGGTCACGCTAATAGCCCCCGCGCCAATAGCGTTTGCGTTACCGCCGAGGTCGTGATCAGGTCCATGTATGTAACCTTCACTTTGTGACCTATCTTGCACCGAGATTCCTCAGGGTCAGATGCATGTTAGAAATAAAATAAACAAACAAACAAACAAATAAAGGTATATCTCTATTTTGTGTACCTATATAATTACACTTTTCAAAAAATAAAACACATTTGCAAAACCGTGCTTTCAGGTCCATGACAATGCTGTATGCACAAGTTTCCTGGAAAACCGCCCTTATTTTATTTTTGAAAAGTGCTAAAGTGTATGTACATAAAATAGTTATACAAATTAGCCCCCACTTGACAAAATCCATTCAGACTTTGTACAAACATTCAAGGTTTGGTAAGTAATCTTTCTGAACACTTTTGTCCACATTTGTCAAACAACAACAAAGTTATAAGCCATCTAAAAATGTTGAGAGCACACCTTGTAATGTTGCCCCCTCTGGACAAAATCCCACCAACCTTTGCAAAAACATTAATGTCCAGTTCTAACATCTTTTTGCAAACTTTTGTGCGGATTTGTAAAATGGCACCACTTTTATTAGCCTTTAAAATATTTTGGGACCCTTCTCTAATTTTGTTTCCTCTTTGCAATACAGCACCACACTTTGCAGAACCATTCAGAGTCAGGTCTAGAATGACATTAAAAAATGTCATGCAGTTTCATTGAGTGGCGTGAAGGTTATAAGCCATCCAAAAACTGCTTTTCACCAACCCTGTAATGCAAAAATAGGCAAAGATGTCCCTGAACAACTCAGATGTTTGTAAACATAACAGGACTGCCCCCAGACCTCCAGACTGTTTGTGTAAGTCACAGTTGAAAAAACACAATTTCTTTTGGCTTTTTAAGGCCATATGCCATCCCATCCTCATCAACCTTCACCTTCCCATAGATTGTTTCATTAGTTTGACAAGTGCAATGTTGTGTTATTTAATATGTTGTCACTGCGGTGTTTGCGGACGAGGGCGGCGGCAAATCCAACACGGTGGGCATTTTGAAAAATCGGACACACTTCAGGCTTTTCACCATCCAATCTGCGGGTGCGTTTGATGTCCGCAGATATCACATTGCCCTCTCGACCAATTGGAAGCCCGTCCGTGGACCAAATAGGAAAGTGGGTTTGCGGACCATACCCAGATATCACTAATTTCTTTGGACCTACTTTTTGGCTTTTTAAAAAAGAAACAGATGGACAGATTTACACCAAATTTACAAAAGTACACTTTTGGGACCAAGCCATTGGCACATTACAGTGCATTCATACTCTGCCTTTGTGATGTCTATAGTACTCTCAGGATTGTCATGATGGCAGATGAGGGGATTCTGATGTGCTGATGGCCCGCCAGTGCAGCATGCACCCCTATTCAGCAGACTCATAGAGGCTTGTCAACTCCCAGCAGACATAGCGGCCCTGAAGTGCCAGGCTGACATGAAGGGGGAGGACAGCATCTCCAGGGGCAATGAAGGAGCATGAGCAGAAGCGAAGCACGCAGCATATTTTGTTGATATTTCAGATTTTGATACTCCATCCCACACATGTATTCGTGTGCGTATGGTGGTGTTACAGGAAGGGTATAGGGTGCTTCCTGTGACACATATAATGGAGTTACAAGGAATTATGCTTAAGAAGGGGATGCTTTATAGTTCCATCAGCTGTGCTATGGTGAGAGGAAATTACAGGCAAGCTGGTGGTCCCACTATCAGTGTTACAGTCTGCACTCGTACAACAACACCATCCTACCCACATGGATGTACTTGCTGCTCACATTGGAGAAGATTAGTTTTGACCCAATTTAACGAAACATGTGACCGCCTGTAGAGAATTGTATTACCTGCTAAATATCGGACTAAGTCAAGGCTACCGCTATTTAATCCTGGTTGGGTGTGCATTGTCCTGATGGATTGAGGCTAGTCACTGTTCACACCCCGATGCTCTTAGAGTTCCAAGGTTGATGGTTAGAGAGGTTTTCTCATGCTGGGGTTTGTGTGAGATCCTGCAGTCTAACAATGGTCCTCACGTTGCATCAAAGTATTTGAGCACATCACAACTTTACTGGGGATACAGCATATGTTTTTCTGTGCATATCACTCACAAGCAAATGGAGTGTGTGAACGCATAAACGGCCTATGGAAAGAAAATAATAGGTAAAATAAAAGCATCTCTAACTAAGAGTTGGTGCCATTGTTTGCCCGTGGCTCTGTTCACATTGCGCAAATAGCCTGGGTCTGACCACCATTTGACGACACTTCAGGTGGTAACTGGACGGTGCATGCAACTCCTTCTGACTGCTCCCACTGGGAATTAACTGATGTGAATTCTGTCTCCAACGTTTTTGGTGATGAGATGTAAAAATATGTGACTTCTTTGATGTCTAGTGCATCTTTTATTTCTTGCCAACTGCAGGCACGGTGAGAGAGGTCAAAGAAGAACGAGGAGGACAACATCCCAGATGCGAATGAAAATTGCTTCGCACCACCACTACTTCACCTATGGGATTCAGTACTACTGAGGAACTACACAAGGACTTGGTACAAGCCTAGGTATATTGGCCCCTATAATGTGGAGGAATCAACCGATCGAGCAGTGACAATATGGGGGTAGAAAGATTGGAATTACATTGGAGACGTGAAACCCTGTCGGGCAGATAACTCTCCCAGCCGCGAAGAAGAAGATGATGATTTGAGACAAGGCTAAGAACCAAATACCAGGCCAAGACAAACACAAGAAGAAGACTTACAGCCAAGACTCACATGTTCTAGAGTGAAAGAGAGAGGGCAAAGACTGTACGTACACCTAGATTATGAACACTGTCTTTTTCTTTCAAATAGCTATTCATCATAGAAGTATTGATTGTTATATTTGTGTTTCAAGATTTCCCAGACGCCCATCACATTCCAGGATTACATCACACAATTCATGATACAGTCTGAATCAAAGAGCATGGCGCCTTCAGGTCTATTCTTTCATGCTTTATTTTTGCTCTATTTGGCCCAAACATATCCATGACTTAATCATTGAAACCCATCTGTCTTTGAAGTGCTCAGTGACACCAGAATCTGTATTGTGTGGGAATGACTGTTCTTCATCGCACTTGCACAATACTACACCCATAGAGCTTGAGGTAACATATGTTAACAAGCTAATCATGCATTTTGGAGGCATTTCAGGTGGTTTTTTTTATCACATTCGGAGCAACACAAGATACCTAAGAGGAGTAAGTGATGGCCAACATTGTTCAATAAGCAATTGTAGTATTTTGTGCCTTCTGTTGCCTCTACATCTTTACCCTCATCATCATAGGAAGATTATTATGTATAGATGCACAAGCTGTGACCACTACTAATATAACCCTAATCCAGTCAGGCATGGCCGCCATATCAGGTCAGACGATAAGCAGTGCCAGAGAAGTAAGCAGAGTGCAGTCTTATATTTCAGAGAGGTTGATTCATATCTAAATGATTCGGTCAGGTATAAGCACATGACCAAAGTAAGAAAACAAACTACTGGAGAGCTGTTATGTCTGCTCTCTCATCCCTATGCCATGTGTGCTTCCAGAACGTTTGTGGCGACTGGAATCCCAGGATCAAGAGCAGAGTGCATTATGCATTTATCGTTGTGCACCACAAGGGGAAGATTTTAAGGGAAAAACTGCTGCCTTAAAATGGATGTCCAAAAAGAGTTCTCCATATGAAGATTACTATACCAAGACTCAAGGAATGATGGATGATTACTGGAAGAAAGATCAGAACCTAGAATAGATAACAGAAGTTCCACAAAAGGGAGAAACAGGGGTAGTGACTCAACAGGAGTAATGGGAGCAAGGCACATGTGCTCCTAACAGTTTCAGTTCAATTAGTAGTAGAGGAAAATGACAAATGCCTTAAAGAATGGGAAGCAAGTGCAAAGTTACTAACATTGGTAGAGAACAAAGCTGATCAAATGCCCATGATACCAATCAAAGGAACAACATTATGCTTCCAGGATGATGGTCCAGTAAAGGTAGGAGAAAATAAGGAATGTAGGCATACAGTAACATTTCCAAGCATGAAGGTCAGAACAGCAGTATTAATGGACCACTATTGGACTTGTGGATCAAAAGCATATGTGAAACTACAACCCAACTGTGTAGGGACGTACTAACTGGTCATCTGAACACACCAGCGCTGGTAGTACCCCAGAAGGACTTCTACGTAGATGGATTTCGCAAGATTGATTCTAGCAAGAGAAACAAGAGGTCTGTAGGCCTGACCAGATTAAAGAGGGGAACTATGTATCATCAAAAATGGACAAGTCCCTGAATGCAATACCACCAGAGCATAGCCTATTTAGCAGAACATACATATTCTTTGTATCCATCATTCCAACAGTGCAAGCCAACACAAACACAGAATGGCAGTGCAGGCCAGCACAAACAGAAGGAGGCATGTGCTCCAAAATCGGATTTTCTTTTGTTCCAGCTAATGATGAAGGCAATGCAACACTCACAGGGGCAGTTACCAGGTTATCAGTGATGCATACCAAAATAGAGGCAGAGACGAATACTGCAGGAAAAGATTAAGGTTGTCTATCATATATTTTCTCATGGATGCCAACATGGATGGCCAGCAGACTGAAGGTTCTAGCAGCAGCTCTATTATTAGTATTACTGACTTTCTGTGTTATCAGAATATGCATCACACAATGCTGAAAGACAACTGAAAAGACTGTAGGGCTGAAAGTACTGGTAGACTTAGAATCAGAAGACGACAAGATAATACAGGCTTAAGACATGATGAGGGCCCATATAATTGCTTGTCCTCTGTTTCCAGCTGAAGAATTGTTTGAGTATCCATATGACACCAAAGACTATTGGGGAAAATTTGTTTGGTGCAACCGTAGAGGAGACTGCAGATATGTGACATGGAGTTTAGATGGTCATGCAAGATACTATGGACACCTAGGGGGAGTGACAAAGATCTGACTCCAAAGTTGAAGCTGAATAAGGTTGGTGGTGTGGTTGATAAGTCAACCAGAGGGGCGATTGAGGAAAGAGTCCCAGGAATGGCTCTTATGACTTCTATGCAACTGTTGACTTGCAGAATACATAATGAAAGGTGTAACTCACTCTTTGGCCATTCACCGACTGCACCAATGTATCACAGATATGAGAAGAGATATTTTCTCAGACAGCCATATAAACCGTATCCAGTTGATGGTTTCGAGGAGACAGAGGTCTCATCAATGGACTAGGTCGACAGACAATAAGTCCATGTTTCAATGACCTCATTAGTGACATGGTGACATAGCCACATTAGCCATGAAGCAAATATGCATCCATTGATGAAGCTACACAAACATGCACTAGATTATTGCTTGTAGACATGAGAAACAGGACGGATACATTTACATAATGCTAAGAACCTTTCTTTACTTCCGCCAAATAAAAAACACAAGATGCAGAATATGCATGGACAAAGCTTGCGTATGCTTTATTGCAACTTACTACAAGAAGCCATGAAGACACATAAGGAATATATAGGGTGACTGAAAAAAAAAAGGTTGGAAAGTCAGGTCTCAGATACATGGAAGGGGAGACATGATCCCTGCAGCATGAGTTCAGAGCTGGTGTTCACAGATAAGTGCAGGGGTGGGTGGAAAATTCCTGATTCCCGGGGCAGCAAGGCACCTGGAAGAATTCAGAATAAAATCCTCATAATTGCAGACAGAAGAGCTTTGTTTTGTGGTCCTCTTAAATGTTATCCAGCAGAACAGGACAATGCTCATTTACTTGCGGTGGGTAAAGAAGCTGTACCCAGAGAGACTAGGTGGAATGATACAAGTGTTGCCCACCAAAACCGCAACCTGAAGCCACTCTCTCAGGTTTAGGTGATCAGACAGTGATAACAATATGGAACACAAAGCTCTCCATGTTATTCCCCATCACACTCAGCGCTGCAACCAGACAGGGTCCCATGCCTGGGGGGCACCCATTTAAGCTAATCCAGAAGCTTCATTTGTGAGATGGTATAAAATGTTGCACGGGCCAATGGTCTTCCTGCGAGCCTGCAACAGTGTAGTTTGTGTAAGGAAGTCATGGTATCAACAGCAGACACATACACAATAGATGCAAGTTTCGAAAAACCTTTATTTTGTATTTTTAGTAAGGTTGGGAAAATTCCCAACTGGCCCTAACTCTAGAATGGGAGTAGTCTCGACCATAAAACAAACAATTTACAGTTTTCCAAAAATGCAGAATTATTGTCTGCCTCTCTCTCGTTCTCTGCAACTGCCGATCAGCCCCTTTGCCTTCCAACTTCGATATTCTGGTTTGCAACAACCATGAAAGAGCTGCTCCTTCTCGTAAGCAGGTCTGTGGAGTTAGGATTACATGCCTGACTCTGTCTAGTATAATTAAAGGGAGAGATCCATTGCAAGACAGTAGAGGTAATCTTCCTGGCCTCATTCCTCCTGTTTTTGGCTAAGTAGTGTTGTCAGTGTGAAGTGGGGAGGACTTATGGGAGATGTATTTTCCCATAAAAGGGGTAGGCATGGGGGTTAGATAGCATGTGGAAAACGGGGATACTGTGTCTCACCATCTAGTGCTTCTTACCCCACTTCCTGAGGACCTGCCACCCAGGTGATCCTTCCACCCTTGTCCACCCCCAGGGTCTGGATCCAAAAGCAATGTCCTTTACCTGGCCACCTGAGTACGGGATTCCAGGGGACAAGATTAGAAACACCCTCTGGTTTTTCACATTTGTAACATTTAGGGCTAGTCTCAGGCAGAGCTACCTGATATGGGGAACCAATGAATGTACTAATGTATAGTTTTTGTTTATGTAGTTAGCCCAAATTGACAAATGGCGACACCCCCTAGGTTTTTCGGGGTGGACCTGATTGTGTGACATCATACTTGTATAAAACCATGTGATACAGGCGCAGATGCTAAGAATGCTCTAGAATTGTCTGTTCCTATGTTATGCCTATCTGTTTTGGGTAATAAAGACAGCATACTTTGCCCCACGGCAGAGTCTTCTGTTCTTGCAGTGGGGAGTCTTTTATGGGCCCATGTTTCTCTGATAAGTATCTGGAAGAATGTTGTGAGGTCCCATCCCCAAGTCCTTAACAACAAGTCTCAGAATGCAAAGAAAAAATCAAGACTAGATAAGCACCTACAGATTGGAATGGATCATGATGGTAATTTTGCATGCACTGCAAACATGTTAAACTTCCACACACCAAGTGCCACTTAAACATGTTCTACAAAACATTTCCATCTGCTTTTCATTTATTTTAGAAAATTGTTTACACACAGTGCTGCTATATATGCACACATGCATATTTTTACTTTCATGAAAATGCTCAAATTTTTAAACACAGTATTTGACATGTTTCATTCCATATTAATGTCATAGTTTTAAACCTCTCTTATTACATCCCTTATACTGACACCATCCTCCACCTTCTAACACAAATGTGTATACTGCCAAAGTATCTATACACACCACTTCACCTTTCATATCAAGGACTGTTCTTTCCCAACCTCTACAATAAGACACCAAACACAGCTGCAACAACAATCCACCATAGGACACAGTTTCCCTATTCTTTAAAAACACTGTAACACATTACAAATACATTGCACCATAAACACAGCCCTTCTTTTATTACAATCACCAGTACATACATAGCATGGATATGCATCTTTTTTAACACCCTTGTTTTTCCTTTTCCTTGTAATGCCCTAAACGGCACTATTCATACTCCAATTGGTATAACAATATAGTAAACTTATTTTACTACACGACGCATAGCACAACTTTATTAACTCTTTTTCCTCAAAAACTAATCCGACCTTCAAAAATAACAAAATCTCTTACTAAAAATACTTCACTATAATAAAAATGCAAGTTCAGTGTGGTATGATTGAACACACTTATCAGCTGTGTGAGTAACGCTGTAAAAGGGGAGGGGGCTCTTGCTGATATATGTGACATTAAAAGCTCAATTAAACAAATCCAAAAATGCTAGGGTATAGGTAAGTATAATCATGTGCAGTGGTAGAATGAAACACAGTAAATAGACTCTAAAAACTTGCTTCTGCTTTAACAAGTGCATGCATTATGTTTGCGGCAAAGGGCGCTGCAGCTGGTTAATTAGTGCAGAGTTTTCAATCACAAGCCATCGCTGTGGGATGAAAACAGTGGTTGTCATTTTTTTAGGTCAAAAGATTAGAGCTCGCAGGTTCCACCAGCAAGAAACAAATAAATTACCATTTTATAATTCAAAATCATTTATGAAACATAATTTTCAAATGGAGCCAGCAAGAACCATAGAAGTTTCAAATCACCCCATAGAACGTTTTCCTTGGGAAAAGGGTTAGCATGTCCCTGATATGCAACATTTATGCAGCAGTATTTCTGTGGTTCAAGGCTCTCATGGTGACATGGTGGGGAGCCATTCTCACGAGAATCAGGGTGAGGCAAACAGGGCAGATAATTAAAGTTCTGCTGATCGTTTCAAATGTTTCAAAGGCTTCATGTTGTGCTGTGGTAATTGGGGTGGATTGTGATGTAGCAGGGCATCATTGAGGGCGGTGTGGGAATGTCTGCGAACCCAATCATTGCTTGCAATGTATGCTTTTCTATATCATTTCAAAGTGCAAGGTACAATGAAACTTGTATGGGAAGTTTTTTTCATGTCGCACAATCGTAAATTCTAATTATTTTGTTTTTGATAAATGTTTTTAGTGTTTGGGAATTTCTTTGACAGCACCTTTCCATGCAGTTCTGTCCGCGATCCATTTGAACTTCCTGTCCCAGCTGCATATAGGGCCCTGAATAAAATTGTGTTACTTCTTGTACCAGTGTACACTGCTTCATGTCTACTTTTGTAATTTTATGATGAGTTCTATTAGGCGACCCCTGATACATTTTTGGAGGCTCCAGCAAGATATCTCTGCCATTCATCCTACCCGTGAGAATTCTACCCATGCTGCAGGAGCAGTGCGGGACAGCGTCCATTGGCCAGTAGAGAGAGCTCAAGCCAAGAGGTCAGTGGACACCATTTCCCAAAGGTAACCTGGTCCGGAGCTGCCTTCCTTTGACCAAAAAGTGCAGGTCCTTAAAGGGAGACTCCAAGGTCAAAAGAAGTGACAAATCTCCTAAAAGGATACCTGAGTGTACCCATGCATGAAAGTGCTAGGGGTGGGAGGGACTCTCTTTTTATGGTGTATAGGATGCACCCTCATTAGTGGTGAAGAGGGCGATTGGCGGTTGTAGCAATATATATTAGGTCTGCCATTCGGATATGGAGCAGGTAGATGGTGACACATCTGTGCTAGAGCAGAGGGTTGCGTAGTAAATGTCAGACCTTGTTAGACAAGAGTTGCGTGTAGAGCAGGCACTTGGTATAGTTGGGTCATTTTCTTTTCTTTAGGGAAAAGTTTATTTGATATATATGCGCACATGTGTTTCTGAATAGCAGCAGATTGTTTTTTAAGTGTTGTGAAAAGGGATCGTAGTGTTCATTTCTTGTGGCTGTGGAAGAGACAAAAGAGCCAGAGCCAAATGGTATAGTTGAGCGAGAGGAGGAGTAATTGCTTTTTCTAAAATACTAATATCATGCTTTGTTGTTAAGGTGGTGGGCCTCTGGAGAAGGACATTTCTACCCTAATACGATATAACAAGGCTGCCCTGTGGAGAAGGCCATTGTGTGCCAGAATTAAGTGCAAGGTGTGAAAGGGCGGGCTTGTGGAGGAAAAACACTGATCGAGTGGGATTGCTTGATGAGAGAGTGTAATTAGAAAAGGTTGAATTAATGAAGTAAGGGAAGAAGTAAGGAAAGAGGATTATTTTAAATAGAAAGGAATATGGCAGAGACAATGTCATCCTGTTGGTTGGATGCTCTGTTTAACCACAAATGTACGAAGTTTCCCCAATACCGCGATAAAATAGCAAAGTACAATTTTGAATGGGTGAACAACACAGTGGGCAAGTGTTATAAATAATGTCCCAGAGAGGGAACATTCGATTAAGATATAATAGAAAGTATGTACTCATATTTAGCAGCTACAAAGGGGCAAAACCTAAAAAGAGACAGGACATTTTGGGGCTTTGGAAATTCTACACAGATTTGGAGAAAGAAATGGAGAAAGAGGAGGAACACGGAAGTGCACCGCCACCACCCTTTACAATACATATGTTACTAAAACCAGCTGCCGGTATACACATCCTAAAAGAGTGTCTCAAGATAAGGAAAGAACACAAAAAAGAAAGACAAGGGTGACATAGGCATTAATGGCAAAAACGAGAAAGGGATGACATAAAAAAGAGTGCAAGGCAACAACTTGACAGTGTGTTCAAGGAGGCAGAAAAAGCTATGGAAAGGGAAATTGAGGAGAAAGTAAAGGAACACGAGAAGGGACCCAATGAAGAGGGGTGGACAGAAGGATACATACATATTAAAATAGACAAGTGGGGACAGTACTCGGAACATAGTGGAACTGACTCAGCAGATAAAGGGCACGCCATATCAGACTGGGAAAACAGCGATGACAGCGATAATGTGAATGATGAGACTGAGACACATAGTCTGACAGACACGAGAAAGGGAAGAAGAAGAGATGAGAGAGAAGAGGAGGGAAGAGAAGAGTCACCAGGTGACTGGGAAAATATGATCTGCAGCAGGAACACCAGAATAGTAGTAGCAAAAAGACCACAACGTGGCAATAAATGCAGAGCATGCATGCAAATTCACATTTCACAAAAAAGTGAGGGGCAAGGTCCACTACATACCATGACAGACAACAGGCAGGGACAATTTAGTTTACAGTTCACCTTCATTAATGGCGGGGGCAAGAATATGGAGTTATGTTTTTGAGAAAGAGACTGCAGGAATCCCATTAGCAAAAGGAGACAAAAAATGTTTGCCAGCAGTGTTGGTCGGGGAGAGAAGTGACAAAATATGACAAATGGCTGTATATTCTGGGGTGAAACTGAGCTCTAATATACATGATGGAGCACCATTTAACAATTATCGAGCAAATGTTTGAAAGGCTCTAAGGGAGCCGTATCCAGACACGTCAGACATGGGGTCTATCTTGGCTCGCAAAATGAAGCCTGATGAGGATCCCACAGAATACATACAGTTCCTACTGGAAACGTGGACACAGGAAAATAAACAGTCATGGGACAAAAAAACACATTTGTTTTACCCCATCCTAGTGAGGGGGTTCCCTATGAATGTGCAGGTCTCTTTAAAAAAGATAGTGGCAAGGGAAGCAAAGGGGTGGCCTGAGAAACAACGACAATTGTACACTATTGCAAAAGGAAGCAGGAGAAGGATAAGGAGACAGTTGATAAGTTGATAATGATACCAAGGTGGAAACAAATGAGTGCAGACAAAACTGGTGAAATAAACATGCAGGGAGCCATACTCAGAGGGCCAGTAGTCATTCCACAAGCTCAGCAAGGGGGGCTTTCAGTGGCCACGGCAATTAAGCCAGGAGGTTACACTCAGGTGCCACCAAACCAGCAGCGGGGAATGATACAGATGCAGCAGCAACCTGCATTCATAAACGTACAGCAACAGCAGCCAGGGATTATGCAGGCAGGCAGAGATAATGGGTTTGTGTGACAGTATCAGATGGGAGAGGATACTGCACATGTGGAAGGGGAATGGGATACAGGGGAATGACTCCACAATTCATAGTACAGTGCTTTGCATGTGGGAATTTTTGATATTTTGCACACACGTGCCCACTCGGTGCACAGGCAGGACAGCCACAGCAGATATACATGCAGCTGACTACTCAACAAGTACAGGTCAAGCCACAGCAGCAACAGACATACATGCAGCAGACTCCACAGCAGGTGCAGGCAATCTCACAACAACAGCAATTACAGATACAGTCCATACAAGCTCATGGAATTACTGCCAAGGGACAAGTGCTGGCAAAAAAATGGGGAAATGACAGGAACTCAAGGCACAGTGAGTGTGCTTCAGGCACCAGCACAGACACAGATACCTTAAGGGGGAACAATACTGGGACAGAATACCATACCCCAAAACATTAGAGGGACAATGGTGGGCGGTAACCCATTTGCATCTTCATCACACAGTTTTTCCCAATAGGAGAACACACGGGGGTGTGGAAATGTGTCCTGATCTAGTGATAACTGAAGACCCTAAAGAGGAACCCGAGGTAGCAGCTCAGATAGGACAGAGGGGATTCTTCTTTCTCATAAATACTGGGACAACCAGATTGTGCATCAAGGAAGAAGGATTTCCATTATATAATTAAGATTTGGACACACAACGCTTTTCAGGGACAATTTTGAAAGTTCCTCTGATAAAAGATTCACCCTTGATGCTAAGGATGCAGCATAGTGTTGCATCCTTGCTGTATTCAAAAGACACTCCCATTATTATTCTGGGGAGGGATCCGCTCAGCAAATTGAACTCCACAGTTTCATTCTCGGAAAAGGGGATGGTTTGCACCACACCCGGAATGTATCTAGCTTGGGTATCAGTACTGATTCTGGCATACTATGCACACAGCTCAATGTGAGGGCTACTCAAACACATGAAGGTGTTTGTGTACGGGGTACACATGTTGTTGGGATGGGTGCCATGGAAGGAAGTTAAGGTGTTCCGATTGTCCAACACACTTTTGTTCAGCCCTCCCTCTGCCTCCCCAGTTAGTTCCTTGCTGTATTCAAAAGACACTCCCATTATTATTCTGGGAAGGGATCTGCTCAGCAAATTGAACTCCACAGTTTCATTCTCGGAAAAGGGGATGGTTTGCACCACATTCAGAATGTATCCAGCTTGGGTATCAGTACTGATTCTGGCATACTATGCACACAGCTCAATGAGAGGGCTACTCAAACACATGAAGGTGTTTGTGTACGGGGTACACGTGTTGTTGGGATGGGTGCCATGGAATGACAGTAAGGTGTTCCGATTGTCCAACACACTTTTGTTCAGGCCTCCCTGTGCCTCCTCAGTTAGTTCAGGCACACACACTCTACATTACTTGGAGGAAGTATTGGTACAAATAGACATGATCATACTAGTTGCCAATGAGGAGAACAACATGGAATGGCACTCAATATTATGTATTGACCCCACATTTACAGGAATGAGTGACACAGAGTTATTTTCAACTAAAGACAATGAAGAACGAGAGCTAATGTTCGAACTGATCTACCTTGTTCAGTACAAATAACAGAAAGGGTAGCACCCTAGATGACCCAGATAATGAAACAAAAAGCACAATATTTGCAGGAAGATTTGGAAAAAGTGCCCAAGAATCTGTGGCCAACAGGACACCATGATGTATGAATACTGAAATGGGCAGGGGCGGTACACATCAAGTTACAAGAGGGAACACTGTTGCCACAAGTAAAGCAGTATCCACTCTCATGAGAAGCAAATGAGGGCATTTATGAGACACAGCATACCCTATGACAGCCAGGCATAATACAGGTGAGCTCATCACCTTGCAACACTGCTAACTATCTGATCAAGAACAAAGAGAGGGGCATGGTGTTTTATACAAGATTTACTCTTTCTAAATGATATTATTTATCCAGAATATCCATTGGTTCCCAACCCCACAATGATTTTTTGCAGTGTTCCCATGGAACACACTGTTTCACAGTGGGTGTCTTATATAATACCTTTTTTTCTCCATTGTACTACATGCAGACTCCAGGTCTTACCGCCCGTACGTATCGTGGGACGTGGGGCATTGCATCTTCAGCAGAGTAATACAAATGGATTTAACAAATTTGCAGGTTGATAGAACAGTAATACATTACGTTGATAATTTACTGGTGTACAGCATGACAGATGGGGAGTGTAGAGGAGACTCAGTGATACTACTAACTTTACTAGCAGACAAAGGATACAAAGTGGACAGAGAGAAGTTACAATACTGTCACATAGAGGTTCTATGCTTGGGTCAGATTGTGTCAGAAGACGGGAGGAAAAATAAGGCAAGAAAAAGTGGAGGCACTCCACAACCAAAAACACTGAAAGAGATGCAGCAATTATTGGGCTTCTGAAACTATTGCAGAGCATGGGTCTTTGATTGCTTCACATACACCAGGCCATTGTTGCAAGCACTAAAGGAAGCACAGAAAAACAAAACACACATAGCAAGGACAGCTGAGATAGGCAAAGGTTTTGTTGTGCTAAAACACAAGTCAGCACACGCACCAGTGTTAGCAAACCAAAATCCCAAAGAGAAGATTCACTTGTTATCACACTCAGATGGAAAAGTAATGCCAGCAGCACTGACACAGAAAAGGGGAAAGGGACACAAGCCACTTTCATATTATAGTAGGTCATTAGATGCAGTTAGGCAGGTATAGGTCCCATGTGAGAAGGCACTTGCTGCCGCCCCATTCGCTATTGAAAAATCATCCACAATAACCATGGGGTGCCCAGTATTTCTTGTATGAGGAACATGCATTGTTTGCCATACTGGAGAAAACAAAATCAACACTGACAACTCGGAGGAAGTTAGAGTATGAGGTAATACTAACCAACCAAGCAATAGACGTGGTGAGGTGTAGGACAACAAACCCACCAAAGTTCATTGCAGAAAAAGTAGAAGAAGGAGATTTTGAGCTTGATTGTGTAGCATGCATCAACAGGAGTGAAGGTAATCCCCTAGTTAAAGAAGAAGTGATCAAAGGGGGGGGACATGATTTTCATTGATGAGCATTCCAGCATTGATCAATCCATGGGGCAAAGGCACTCAGGATGTGCAATGGTGGTATGCAGATGAGGAGTACAACAAGGGAAGGAATTGAAAGTGTACTCACAGACACGATTACCAAACCATTACTCTGCACAAATGGCAGAGCTAGTTGCCTTGATTGAAGCACTAAATATGTCAGAAGGCCAAGCAGTAAATATCTTTTCTGATTTGGCCTATGTTACCTCTACAGTGCACTCAGGACTAGCAAGGTGGGGAAGGAGAGGGTTCAAAAAAAGTGATGGTACTCCCGTTAAGCATGCAGAATTATTGAGTGAATTACTAGAGATATTATCTCTCCCAGTATAATTATCATGAATAAAACGCAAAGCCCATAGAGGAGGGCAAGATTGTATCTCACTAGGAATGAAAGGGCAGTCAGAGCAGCAAAAGAAGCAGCATATATGCTAGAGGGACCTCATGTGCTGTACCCTGGTGAGGAAGAAACACATACCCCTGATAGCAGTACTGAAAGTGGGCAAAGAGAAAGACACAACGCCAGAAATGTTCAATGCTGAAAAAGAACTGTGAATAAACAGAGCATGCTCTCTGTCCTTAACTGATTTGGTCTGGAGTCAAGATAGCACATGAAATTTTGTTATACCCAAGACATTTTTACAATTGGCATTAGAACAGCATCACTATACTTCCCACACATCAAAAGAGCATGTGGCTACAAGGACAAGAGAAGACTGATGTGTGCCAAATGTGTATGAGTGTGTTTCTAAGTATGTGAGGAATTGTATGATCTGTCAGATGTTTCTCCCAGGTCACACACTACGAGTTGTGCATGGAACATTGCCGCAACCAGGTGGCCCATTTTAGCACTTGCATATCGATTACATTGATATGCAAGAGAGATGTACTTCTTACAAGCACCTGATTGTAGTGGTGTGTGCATGAAACTCATTTTGTTTTCCCCATTTTTTTTGCACCTACTGAAAAATGTATTTATATTTACAAAAACTGTTTCAAGGCATTTTGAATGTTATGTGGATAAACTAGGGCCCCTCGTCAAAAAAAAGAAAGAAAAAATGAATGAAGAAGAAGAAAACTGCTAATGACCCTACCTCTATATCTAACAATGTTAACATAACCATAGTGAAGGATTCCAAAAAAGTCATTTGACAAAAAGTTTCCACCACAGAGTACTTAACAATCTTATGAAGACAGCTGAGAAATCACACTCTACTCTTAAAAATTACTGCAGAATAGTAATCCTGGAAGCTTTAACTGACAGCACAATTCAGCTGAGAAGAACATTGTTTTTATACATTTTACACAGAAGGAAACCACTAACAAAATGAATCAATAAATTACAAAAACTACTTATAAAAATGTGCAATGTCAACATAGATACCTTTTCAAACTTCTGTGAAGGTGAATGGATTCACAGAAGCAGCACATAACCATATTTCAATGAAGAGGCGTATGAAAGAGAACAGCACCCGATTGCCATACATGGTAATGGCAGAGGGTATGAAATGGTGGAAAACATCATTATGGCACAAGAAACCCTTTTCTAAAACACATCCCCAACAAACTTTAAATCAACTGTTCTTTTCACCCAACCAGTCCATCCAGTCTACAAATGGCCATGCAGCTCAATGTGTAATGTACGCCAAAAACCATGGACTCCCCTCCAGTGAGCAAATTCACTGGACTGCGGGTACATTCATTAGCCTGCATTTCGGTACTGCTTGCAAAAGCACATTCCACCACATCAAAATGTTAGGGACACACCATTCCACTACACGGAATCTTCTGCAGTGACTGTACTATACAAAAACTCCTGCTTTACAACTGCAATATTTTAATAACATTCTCCTACATGGAAAGCCAAAGAACGCCTACAACAAATAGAACACATCCAAAGTAAATATTTTTGAAGTGAAGATGACTTAGAAAATTCAGTAACTTTAGAGAACATTAGCGAAAACCTTAAAAAAAGATCTTCTAACAAACACATAGAAAAAAGAAATAGCAAAGTTTAAAAGCACATGTGCTGAAGTACCAAACCAAGTATATGTGTGTTGTTGCAGAACTTTTTATCAAAAGAGCACAAAAATTGTAGATATGACTTACAAAATAGAGGACAATGAGGAATCCCAATGGTTCCAATTAGCTTTATATGTTATCACAGAAAATAAATACAACATAAGTGACCCCTCAATACATACTGCAATACAATGTTTGATAATAACCAAAAGCCATCTTGTGCTGTCACTAATAACTTGGAAATGTTCCCATTTCCATAACCTCTCCAACAGCTTAATTTGTAAGAGAGTCGTATAATCCAAACAGTACACCCATTTTAAGCTGTATTACGCTTTCAACCCAAAACAGCCAAACTGCCTCCTTCTGAATTATTAAAAGGCATTTGTGGCAAAGTAGTATATTTGCCATTAGATCTTAATGAAAATATAGAAACTCTACGATTGCAATGGCCAATGGATCAATCTTTGATTATCCTAGTTAGTGCTGTACCAACGAAAGAAAAACGAATTTGGCAACAACTAGCAGACTTAAACAAAGTACTACAAAGATATAAACATGTAAGAGAACTTAAGAGAAACCCGCAAATAATGCAAGATTCATCAGCAACTGGCCAATTTGAATGTGTAGATTCTATTACTGCAGCCAATATTTTGGACCAGTATACAATTCACCCGCTACACTACAAAGACACCATAGACGATGCATCAGAAAGATATCAAATGCGTCAAGCCAAAGGATGTCCAATCATCATATGGGGAAAAGGAGGAAGATATGATGAAAGAGCCACACAAATAACAGCATCACAATATCTGTCTTTGCGAAGGTATTCTGAAGACCCTAGATTTAGACAAAATGAAGAATGCATATTCCACCTCCTGTTCAAACGTGAAGTAGCAAATCTATGTTACGGAGTTGCATTAAAAACAGGATCTAATAAACATGTCTGCTACCCAACTGCTTCAAAAGATGAAAGACAAAGATGAAGTTTTTCAGTCAAGTATCACAAATCTCTTGGCAAACATGCATCGTACAAAAGAATATTGGTTCCGACATCACGCTGATGTACACTGTATGCTAAGGAACCTTGGGCGACCTACAAGGTTTGTTACTTTAAGTTATGCAGAATATGCATGGGATGACTTTCATGACTTCGTATGCATAGCAAACCAAAATAAATAAGAAATAAACATAAAAACACAAGGTAAACTCTGTTCTATTGACCCTGTAAATCTATCAAGATACTTTTACTACTGCTTTATTGCCATGCTGCACTTCATCTGTAATTAAGGTATCCCTTCCCTTGGAGAAGAGGAACACTTTTTTGGGAGAACAAATATCAATCCGGAGGAGCACCACACATCCACATGCTTGTGTGGATAAAAGATGCTCCTAAATTTGGTCATGACAGTGTTTTGCAGTTTATTCACAAATAGCTATCCTGCAACATCCCTTCAGAAACCACACATACTGAGCTACATACACAAATGTTACGCTTCCAAAAACAAACGTTTGGCAAATACTGCTGATGCAGATATAAAAACAAAGGTAAATACTACACCAAATGACGTTTTGGTTTCCCTAGACCAGTTTCAGCAAAAGGACAAGTAAACAGCGTGATGTCTTATGTTAGACACAGTTTGAAAGGCAAATCACCTAATAACACATACAGCATAAAAAGAAACAAAGCCCTCATGTGGAAATAGGTATACAATATATTGCAGACAATTCCACTGCTGTTGCAAGATATGTCACAGCCTACCTCACCAAAGCTGAGAAAACAGAACTAAAAGGCCCCTTGGATGACATATCATCTGACAAAACAATGTCACAAAAATTGTACAGCTTTGACATAAAAATGCTGTACAATAGAGAATGTGGATGCTACAAATCTGCAGACCGTTTAACAGGCACAGCCTTATATGGCAAATCTGAATACATAGGGCCTCATTACAAGTACATCGGTCCGGAGTTAACGCCGACGGTAAAACCATACCGGCACCGTTTCCATGTCTGCCCAATCATGACCCGCGGCCCCGGAAATAGCACCTCCTCAAACCGCCACCACAGAGTTAAGGGTCCCGTAAAGTCCACCTGCATGGAAACCCCTCCGTTACCGGCAACACGAAACACCGCGAGCATCACAACTAGCGCGGACATGGAAACACGGCCAGAAAAATGGCGTTAAAACCGTGATCTCGGTGGCGGTACCGCCGCCACCGCGAACATGACATTAAACAGTGCCTGCTGAACAGAATCAGGGCACAGGTGCACCAAATCAGCCCAGCTGGACCCAGCAGCACACTGGGAGCCCACAAAAGGGCCACACCCAGCCCAACACAACACAGAACCATGCAGGCAGCAGCTCTAGTAGCACTTGGACTGGGCCTACTCAACCAACAGGCAGCACTGCACATGATGGCAGTAATGGTGCAGAGGAGGAGGCCGAGGCGGAGGAGGCGCAGGCGCCAACCAGCCAACCCTGCATCTATAGCAAACCCCATTGTGCAGCCGCCACTACCCCCGCAGGCAGCCTGCAATACCACGCATCAGGGCCTCACCCTGGAACCTTAACTCAGGACAGATCCACACACTATACCGGCTGGACGGCCCAACAATCCTGTACATCACTGCCATGATTGAGGACATCAGCAGCCACATAGACACCCCAACTGCTATCCCCCGCTCCTGAAGGTTGTGTCTGTGCTGCATTTACTTGGCACTGGCACCTATCAACTCACGGTCGGTGAGCTGCACGGCATATCACAACCCTGTTTCTCGAAAATCCTGGTACAGGTACTGGATGCCCTTTTGCGCCATGTGTCGGAACACATAGCCCTACCCCGTACCCTCCCCGAGGTCATTGCCACACAGTTGGCCTTCCATGCCATAGCAGGCATACCAAATTGCATAGGTGCACTTGACTGCACCCACATTGAGCTTACAGTACCACGTGCAATTGAGATGGTGTACCGCAATAGGAAACAGTATCACTCACTGAATGTACAGATGGTATGTGATGCCACGCTACTGATTACACACTGCTGCGCACGTTTCCCAGGCTCAACCCATGACTCAATGGTACTGCGGAATTCCACGTTGCCACGGTACATGGAACGCTATGCCGGACAAAGCACATGGCTATTGGGTGAGTACAGCTGACAATGCTCTGACCCTGTTGAAGCGTTATGTATGTGTCCAGGCCAATGAGCAATGTGAGTGTGCCACTGGACCGCACATGCATCAACAACCCTCCCATCTACCAATTAGACAGCGGATACCAAACATCAAAAAGGAAGTCATGACAGGTCACCACAGTGTGCCTGTACACACCCTGCCACAGCCCATCCTGACACTGTCCCATACACCTTGTGCCACTGCAGACACCCACCCACAAATGGAACACTGCCCTCCCAATGCACGAGATGCCTGTAAATGAGACGTTGTGCATTGTACAGTGGAGTCACTCTGCCATGTGTGCACATCACTGCACTATGACATACTCACAATCCAATGTCACCCGCAGGGCACAGTACACATGCACATAAATGTGTAGGCCAATATCCAGTTGGGGAAATCCACTGTGATGCCCAATGAACACTTCAAACCAGTGCATGGCACATATGCATGAATGAACAATGATACAAGATAGCACAGCATCAGATTAAGACATGATACCACAAAAACTGACATGTTCCCCCATCTTCATCCCATGTAGGTGATGCTGGATATGCACTCACGCCATGGATGATGACAACTGTATGGAGAACAAGGAACAGGCATGAAGAGGCATTCAATAGGGCACATGTCCGCACACGTGGAATGATTGAGAGGACATTCGGACTGCTGAAGGCCCGTTTCCGCTGTCTGAGCAGATCTGGGGGATCACTGCTGTACAGCCCAGTGAAGACGGGTAAAATCACACTTGTATGTGCCATGCTGCACAATCTGTGCCTGCGCAGGAACATCCAAATGCCCCCAGACGCAGATGAAGAAGATGGGGATGGAGCTGGGGATGGGGATGGTGATGGAGATGGGGATGGGGATGGGGATGGGATGGCACCACCTCCCCCTGGGGGTGCACTTGATGGCCAAAGAGCATGGTATGAGCTGATTCGCATTTACTTTTGAGACACAGCACATTCACAGCAATGCATAGAGTGATGAGAATAAATTATTTGTTTTACTGCAAATGAAATTATAGATGTTCACACATGTATGTTTTGCTTTCAAATGATGATATATTGATGAATTCACAACAGGGAAGGAGGTGAAATGGTTAGGGAAGCTGTACACCCGAGCCCACCCACCACCCAAACGTACCCACCCCCACCCAGGCCCCAATGTTCAAACACCCAAAACAACCTCCCCCACCACCCAAACGTACCCACCCCCACCCAGGCCCCAATGTTCAAACACCCAAAACAACCTCCCCCACCACCCAAACGTACCCACCCCTCACACCCTTCAAGTCCATGTGTGTCCTGCATTGCCCCACACACATATCATCACTTCCGTGTGCGCTTCTGTGCCTGTGCATCCTTGCCCGAGAGCCCCGTTAGCCGACTTGAGCGCCTCCTTGGACTTGCAGTAGTGGAGCTTGATGGGGTGGTGGTATTTGATGGCACAGAATCCGGTATGGATGGCATCTGTGCAAGATTTGCCTGTTGCTCAATCAACATGGCCTCAATGAGCCTGGAGGTGTTGTCGTTACCCTCCCGCACATGGCGTGCCAGGGTGACTATTGTGCTTGCAAAGCGTCCAATAGACCTTGAGAGGCGGCGCACTGACGTGCTATAGCACTCCCTCTGCAGCCTAGATTCTTCAAGCTACCTCTCCACCAGCTGGGTGAGGGTTGCCTGCTGCTCCTCCATCGCTGCATGCGGGAATTCAGCTCTACCATGGATGGGGTGGGTGACCTCATGGGACTTCTGAGTGAAATGGGGCTAAACTCCAGCTGATGGAAGGAACCCAGGTCATCAAATGTGGGCATCTCCCCCTGTGGCCCAGTATCAGAGTGCTCTACCGGGGCACTGTTGTCACTACAGGCTGCCTCCTCTGCAGTGCAGCTGCCTTCTGTGTTGGTTTGGGTGGGCATGGTGGGTTCCCGTGGCACCTGTCTTGCCTCAGGCAGCGTGGAAACGGTGGGGATGTCGGTGGTGGTGGCCGGCACATCTGTTGCAGTTGGTAGTGGGGGCTGAGATGCCGAACTGCTGGCAGCATCCTCTTGTGTGGGGGCGGTGGCTTGGGCACGTGCGAGTGCTGATTGCCTGGCCTGTTGTGCAGTGTCACTGTCACTGGATACGGCTGTGGGGGACACAGAGGACATGCAATTAGTGTTGTGGTGGTGGCTGATGGGTGCATCACATGGATCATACAGGTTGGTCATTGTATAGTGTTCGTTACATGCATCTGATTGCTGGGGGTATGCATTGCTGTGATATTGGGTTCCATACGGATCTTGATGGGTCCTTTGTGCCAGTCATGCACTGCCTGGGGGGGGTTATTAATGGGTCCTTTGGGCCAGTCATGCACTGCCTGGGGGGGTTATTAATGGGTCCTTTGGGCTAGTCATGCACTGCCTGGGGGGGGTTTATTAACGGGTCCTTTGGGCCAGTCATGCACTGCCTGGGGGGGGGGTTAATGGGTCCTTTGGCACTGTAATGCCATCAACATATTCTCATATGGCATTCATGTTTGACCACTTACCAGCATCTGCAGGTGGGCTCACTCCTGCCTCAGCCTCCCCGATCCCATGAATGCCCTCAAGGTGGAGGACACTGCTGCAACGCTCCTCCCATGCTTGCAGCCTCAGTGGGGAAGGGGGTCCTCCACCTGTCCTACTGATTTGTTGGCGGTGTGTGGAGATGAGGATACGAACCCTCAGCCTGAGGTCGTCGCACTGCTTGTGGCAGTCCTTGATGCTCCTTACTGTCACGCCCACAGCGGTGCACTTGCGTGCTGCTTCTGCCCACACTTCCTTCCTCCGCTGCTGTGTGGCACGCCATTGATCGGCACTGAAGAGCATCTCTGCATGCTCCACTATGTGCTCCACGAGCACAGTTAGCTCCGCCTCACTGAAGCGCTGTTTGCGCTGCCTCTGCGCTGGAATCCTGGCAGACCTGCTGGTGGTCCCTTTTGCCTTCTCACAGTATGGACTGTGCTTGTGATGACTCTGGATGGCAATGGATTGTGCTTTATATGATGGCCGCCTCTCTGTTTCCGGTTTTTGGCGATCATGGTATTTCCGGTTCCGTTTCCGTGGTGATGGAGGGGGACACGGGTTTTGCGCTACTTGTGGCAGCGCTATGTCCATTTCCGTGGCTTTTTCCGTGACGGCGGTAACAACGTTTCCGCGTCCGTGTGGTGCGCGCGACCGACAGCACGTACTCGGACGGTCTTTCCGCAACCTTGCGGACACGGAAACTTTATTACCACCGTCACGGAATCACCGCGATCCGAAGCTGCCAGGTTGTAATGAGGCCCATAGTCTGAATAAATGATCCCAGCAGTCAGGACATTTCAGAAAAAAAAAAAAAAAATGTATTAGACACACACTACCCAAACAGAAGTACTGCTTTGAAAAAACATGTGCCTGTACCAAATAGCCCAAAAATAATGTAAAACCAGATGGAAAATGTGGGAAATACGGGGTCTCAGCTTGTGAAGGAAGCCTCATCAAACTTACCAAACCCAGCCTAATTAATCATATAAAATTATAATTTAAAACTCCTCAACATAGAGAACTTTACTACATGGCCCTACTGCAACCTGTTTAACAATATATAAAAGAAGAGCATTTATTGGGTAGCTTGCATACAATGCAAATGAAAGCAATATAACAAATATCAATTTCAAGCAATACAAAAAACATATTGGGCAAGGAAAGCAAACAAGAGGAAGAAGTTCAGGCACAACTAGATGCAGACACTTCTGAGGGCAGTCAACCGTCCCTTGCAGGAAGCCAATAACCAGCTGGAGAGCCACTCATTCTAAATAAAGCAGAAATAGCTATGACTGAAGTAGAAAACACCACTTATCAATATCAGCAAACAAAAGAAAACTTGTCTGTGCTGAAATCACATCTAAATGATGAGCAACTTAGCATTTACCTAGAAATAAATGAAGAAATTGAACATGGTTTGAAGCGTGAAAGTAAAACTTGTAGCTGTCAAAATTATAAACCTCTGCTGCTCTATGTCAGTGGTCAAGATTTTTCTGGAAAAACATTCTTAATTAAAATCATCAGAAAATTCCTCCAAAACTTAACAAACAACAACCTTTCAGCTGACGTAAGAGCCCCCACAGGTTTAGCTGCCTGCAACATAGGAGGTGTTTCTTTACACCGACTACTTCTCCTTCTAATAGAACACCAAAACAAATTAAAGTACTACAAACTATCAGCAGAAGCTGCTAGTGAAGTACCCAGAATACTGAAATAAATAAAAATGCTGCTAATAGATGAGGCTTTAATTCACCTCAAACTGCAAGAAGTCCTTAAAAAGGACTATGAAGAACTCTTTGGAGGAAACCAAGTTATTGTTTTTGGAGATTTCCTACAATTTACACCGGTGAAAGGTGAACCTATTTTTAATACCTTAAGACACAAACAGTGCTGCACCACACTTGGCAGGATAGGAAATGTAAATCGCTGGCAATATTTCCAATACAGAGAACTAACTCAAAACATGCAGCACTCTGAAGACCTCACCTATGCTCACGTTTTAAAAATCATTAGAACTGATCTTCTTTCTAAAGATGCACAATCTATTTCAAATAGTAGACTCATCCATGAGCTATATGGGCACAACACAAATGCTCCTGATGTCATGGAACAATTAGCACAAATAAATGTAAAATGTATGGCTTTAATGCCAACCCTAGCAAGCTGTACTCAATTCAATGAGGCAATGTAAAAGAAAGAAATGCAACCAATAGTGCATATTAGCTCCACATGCAAACTGGAAGTGCACAGCATGACACTCCCTAAGTGTCAACAAGCAACAGCACAACTAAATAGATTTAAACAATGGGCCTCATTACGACCCTGGCGTTAAGCATGGCGCTATTAGCGCCATGGTTGACGCCGGTATTTTACCAACTCCACCATGGTGAATGGCGGAATTACCGCCCCATTCCAAGGTTGGTGGGGCGGTAATTCCCCATTCACCATTGGCCCTTCCCCATTCCCATTTTTGGCCCCATAGGGAATGGGGAAGGCGGTAATTACGGTATCGCAAATTGCAGTACCATACTTATCTCGAAAGTCCCTTTGCGGGTTCCTTCCTTAACGACTGGTAAAAGCAGCCATTAAGGTCGGGAGCCGCAAAGGGACCTCGTAATTAGGCGGTAAGGGTTTAATGGCGCTGACACCTTTTACGGCGCCGTTAATCCCTTAACGCCTGGGTCATAATGAGGCCCAATGTACAGTAATTCTAAAATGTAACCTTGACATGGAACAAGGTTTAGTCAATGGAGAAATTGGTACAGCTGTTGGCTTCCAGATGTGTCCGCAACATTCAGTTTGTCAAAATCCACTTTGACCAACTTCCAGAAGTTGAAAGGATGAGACGCTCAACAGGACGATTCCTTATTTTCAAAGACATGTATGTACACAGAGAACACTTTTTTCTGTCTCTCGGATATGCAGGCATTGATTGACAGTGGGTTAGGGTGAACCCCCGGGCAGGCAGATCCTTTGCTAGGAGTATGTGGATGCCGAACTCATGGAAGGCCTAACTCCTTCCCTCACTCAAAAGAATGAAAGGTATACGCAAATAGCAAGGTACAACTGGGGTTTATTACAACAAACAAACCACAGGGATTACATGTGCGGAGGGAAGTCCTGGCACATCGTGTCACATTTTGGCTCGAAGGCCAGTTTCGATGATGTGTGGCATCAAACGTGCGCCACATTCTGGGCCTTTGTCCAAAACCTAACTCCATTCAGGATAGGTTGCTGAGTGGTACTTCCAATATAGGAGCCATTATAGAAGTTCTGTTATTGGGCAAGGCTGCATTAGGTGTTAGGCTTAGACTTTCCCTTAAATCTGATACTAAGTATTTGTTACAGTATGCATACCTCGTGATTGGTCAGTGACCCTAGATACCTACCTCTAGAGCCATGATTTCTGATTGGGTAAGCCACAGGCCCCCAAGCCTGGGACAACCTCAGTTCCCAGCTCGCTGGACACCTGGACATGGTGCATGTGCAGCTATTTCTTGGTGATGTGCAACAATGTGTCTGCAGCATAATCGTGTGTAAAACATTAATGCCATAAGAGTGCTCCGTTTCCCAACACAGAATTGTAGCTTGAGTGTAACAAATTTGTTGCATCCGTTGTCTGGTCTGTGGGACAGTTTGCTCATCCCAGTCACCAATTCTTGGCTCCTCATCACTCATCTGGATCACATGCTTGGAGACCACGTTTCTAAGCACAGGAGCTCTAAATTATTCTGCATTTGTTGGAGAACCTCACTCTCCTACAGCCGGCGTTACTTCGGTTCAGGGTGTGGAATGTCATTTGAAACATTGCGACCTTGGGAATGGCTTCTTTGCCGCTGTGGTGGTTCTGTTTACACAGCATTTTGTATGGCTTCAGCTTTCTCTAAGATGATCATGGCCTACTAGATTTTCCTAAACCATAGTCTGGCTTCTACTGATTCGTCTTCCATAGTATCCATAGTATCCAATGTGTTATGGTTGTCAGGTCCCTCGAGTGCTCCTGCCATACAATGGGGTTATTTGCATGTAAGCGTCTGCAAGCATTTACACAAGACCTTCATGCTTCTTGCATTCCTGCTTTTCTGCGGCATGTCTAATGGCAAAATAATAAACATCCAGACAGTATGTACATGTCACTATCCTCTAACTCATGGAGCTGAACACATGTGTTCTTCATGTAGTTGGGTGTGTGAACATCCCGAATGTGTGGATGGAATGTGTGCTTCATGTCTGATGTAGCTATGTCATTGTGATGTCTCTAACAACTTGAGGCATGGCTTCTCAGTGCTTTAGTCAATTCTGTCCATGTAGCTTCCTCCACCCTGGATACATTTCATACTGTTGCAGGGTTGTAAGGCCTGATGAGAAGGTATCTTTTGTGGTACTTAGCCATCATAGGGGCAGTGGGAATTGATATGAGCTCATATGATCAGCAGTCATATTGTCTTTAGTGCTTCTTCCGGTTGGAGGGTGTTCCGAGACGGAAGGCATATTCTGACTTTCACTCTTCAGTCCCCCCTCCGGTCGACTTGTCGACCATACCACCACCATTATTTCTGCCATCATCTATTAGGCACCACACCTTAATTATTCCTGCCAAATGTCCATGGTATTTGACATAATCTTCGATCAACCGGTACATGTAGGCACATCCACTTCGGGGTTTGCAATAAACCCATTTCCCTACGTACTTCTTTGGGTTGCATGGATTTTCTACCTTCATTCCAGGTGGGAATATGTCTGATTCTGCTATCTTCTGTCTTAGTCTCTCTCTTTCCTTAATAATGTCATCCAATTCTTCTCAATGTTTCCACTCCATTAGTAGTTGCATTCCAACTACCTCTTGTGCTGTTTTCTGGCACTGTCCAATACATATCTTTATCCCGCCCAGGGATGCTGCTCCCAGTACCAGTCCTCTACTATCACCTTCAGGCCATCAGCAAGTCAGGAGGGCATCCATGACCAAAGATAGGCAAACCGACTCCTGTCCTTCTTCATTCACTTTGATTCTTCTTCCATCTTTGCATGCATCTACTGCATCTGAGAGTGTCCTGTTGTCTTTGTCGTTGGCAGGTGTGAATGTGCAACAGGAACTTCCTGTTTTTGGGCAAAATTCCTCCTTCCATAGCTGTGAGGAAGTCCAGAACATATCTATGCTGGTGTGCCACGTATCTTATCGCAGTGAGCTCTTATTTTATTGAGTTTAACCTGTCTACCGTTGAATATATGGTTACCATCAACTCCCAGCAGGTGATCTGTAACCATTTGGCATTTGCATATGTCTGCACTCTGGGTTGCATAGACGCAAAGAACATTTGTGTCCTGCTGGTCGGCGTTGTCCAGTTGGACAGTGGTTGCAGTGTCCAATGATCTTTTCTTTCTTTCATTGGGTTGTATTTTTCGGGAAGTCATTGAGCTTGACGTCTTTCCTTGGTACTTCTAAAGAGAGCATGTTTACATGTGCTAGGGAGCATATTCTTTCCCAGAATGGTGGCAGTTCATCTCGGGAGGATAGCTCAGGGGCAGCAAGCTCACGTTGTAAGCAAGATTAGATGGAGCAACACAGGTTTGATCCCGGTTCCACTGGGTATTAAGCACGTTACACATAACCAATCATATCATATCATATGCCTTAGCTCCGCAGGCCAAATAGTGGTCCATCAGTACAACTGTTCCTGCTGCTATTTCTGGTATTGTTTCCATTCTCTTGCATCCAACATTTTCTCCTGCTTCTTCTTCACCATCATGTTGATAACATAGTGCTGGTATAGTAAGGGGACTTACTGGCATAGGTCCAGCTTCGTTGTCTACCAATTTCACTAATTTCTGCCTTTGTCCCACTCCTTGAGGCACTTGTAATTTTCTTCTTGTACTTTATTCACTGCAGCCTTTGCTAATATTACTGCTTTGCTTCCCACCACTCCATCTACCCAGCCATTGTCTGTGTATACTTGTCCATAGATCAATATATATGGCCTTTCCCAGCACCCCGGTTCTCTTCCTATTTCTCTCACTCTCCATTTGCATCGCAGGTACTACAATGTGATTGTCTTTGTTTCTCCTTTCTCAGGTCCTTCTGTTACATACTGTAGCCCCCCTCGGAGTTGCCAGTAATTGTCCATTATAGGTAATGTCTTAATATGATTGTCCTTGTATGGGAAGGTTGCCTTGGACATCCATCTTAAGGTGACTGTTCCACCTTGGAATCCTCCTTGTGTTTGAAACATTGCTAGATACATCAGGCACTGTGCTGCTGCTGCAGGTATTTCTGTTCTACGAAGGTTCTGGAAGCACTTATGGCATAGGGGATCAACAAGCAGACATAGCAGCTCTCCCAAGTAGTATCCTAGCAATTTTGGACATGTGCTTGTACAACATGTTGTTCGTTACATGTGCTGTGTCTGTGAGATACGTGTCAATTCCCTTCATGTCTGTGCTAACACTGTGCTTATCACTCCTTACCTTATCAGTAGTGTCTTCAGTACCACCTGAAACAGTACCCCTGGCAGTTTCAATTGGGGAAGGGTTATTGAGGGAAGTAGCAGAGACATGCAAAGCAAGGTATAGCTGTCAAAGGGCAGTGGCTAAGAGACCAGTAGATAGCAGTAACCACACAACAGTCATAACAATCTTTATTACATTTACCATAATTGTTTACACCGCTTTTGAGCAGCTGATGAGATGATAAAGATGAGATGAGATTAGATGAGATGAGATTACTGAGATGATATTACTCAGCTGGAAGTCATCGCTCTGCTCAAATCCATCAAACCCTCTAACTGTAAGGGAGATGCCTGCCCAGCTAACCTTATCAAAGACTCAGCACATATCCTAGCTCCCTTCCTAACAGCATTTATCAACTCATCCTTCCAGTCGGCTCACGTTCCAACTGGACTTAAGGAGGCATGGGTATGCTCACTCCTCAAAAAAACGTCTTTGGACCCAACGGTCCCGGGGAACTATAGGCCCATCACCACTGTACCTTTCTTACTTAAAATTTTGGACAAAGCAGCTTACCTGTAAGTCCAAAAATTCTTGGAAGAAAACCGTCTCCTCGGCCTGCGGCAATCTGGCTTCCGCCCACGACATGGGACCGAAATGGCTCTCCTGGACTTAAAGAACCAAGTGGATGATCTAAGGGACGCAGGCACACCGGCTCTACTCCTGCTCTTCGATCTATCCGCTGCCTTTGACTTGGTGGACCACAACACCTTGTGCCACCATCTAGCCACCCAAGCTAACTTCTCCCCCAAAGCATGCAAATGGATTACCTCATTTCTCCAAGAGCGGGCCATGAAAGTCTTTTCTGACTCAGCATGTGCCACACCTAGCCACATCACATGCGGTGTTCCACAGGGCTTGTGCATCGCGTCCACGCTCTACAACCTCTTCACAAGGCCCCTGTACAGAATCCTTGACTCCCTGCGCATCTCGTATACCAACTACGCGGATGACACACAGGCACTCATCCCACTCACGGGTGATTACCTAGCAGATACTAAAACGCTCACCAGCATTTACTCCACTATCCAATCATGGATGGCAGATATTTGGCTGTGCTTCAACAGTGAAAAAACCAAACTCCTACTCAGAGGGTCATCCTCCACCTCGGTGAACAGTACGCTTCTTTCAGTATTGACAATATACCCATCATGGTCTCCAGCTACGTGAAGACACTCAGAGTCTACCTTGACTCCGATCTGTCCATGGATATACAGCTCAATGCCACTGCTTCCTCCTCTGCCTACTACTCTAAGGTCCTCAACGCGGCCAGACCCTTCCTATCATGCGAGAATTGCCTCACCATTACCAGGGCAATAATTGGTTCAAGACTGGACTACTGTAATGCCCTACTCATCGGGACATTGAATAAAAACCTTGCCAAACTCCAGCTAGTCCAAAACAATGCACAAGGGTAGCCACAGGTACCGGGAGAAAAGGCCACTTCTCCAAAGTCAGAAGACAGGCCCACTGGCTCCCGGTCAAAGAGAGAATTGTCTTCAAAACACTCGCCCTCACCCACAAATGTCTCCATGAACTTGCTCCACCCTACCTGACCCAAAGAATCACCAAGCATACTGCCACAAGACCCTTAAGGAAGTGTTACTCCAACATGATTGTCACGCTCAAAACGTGCAAGATGCACGCCGGTGGCTCCAGTTTTCCCACTCAGGCCGCCACCCACTGGAATGCATTGCCACCTCACGTAAGAATGATTGAATCCCACCACGCTTTCCGCAAAGCCATTAAAACCAAGCTTTTTGTTTGAAATGTACATGATGCTATTCTGTAACTGTAAAACGCATATCCTGCAACTCTATGTAACTATTCCTGTATCTGTGTAATTAAGAGACCTATGGTCACCTGTCTAACCTTTGAATCAAAATTCAAACAAACTCTTGTAACAGCGCCTCGATGGCCCAGGGCTGCAAGTGCGCTATGTAAATGCAAATAAATAAATAAATGAATAAATAAAGTTGCCCACCTGAAAATAGAGATAAAGGCATTATTGTTTTATGATTTGTGAGTATTTTCAAGCTTTGCAAACTAAATAAAAACTTAGTGCCCATGCAAATATCTCTTCCCAAATCTTTTGCATGGATGAATTTCGTAGCGTGGGCAGGACAGGGTTTGCGCTGTACTCAAGTTTTGGGTATGCTTGGGCCAAGTATTCTATAAACACTAGGAAGTACATTTTGGGTCATCATGCTCTAAAATGTCCAGGTCTTCTTATAGCATGGACAAATTGGTTGGAAAATGCTTCAGGGCGCTCAATAGGGGCAACATCAAGCAATGTTCCTAACCCTTGCAACTTTCCTAACACTTTACATCAAGAGTTGCAGAACCCTGCATGTGCGAGGAAGAAGAATGTTAAGACAGTGGTACAGCTGTAGTCAGTGCACGCCCTGCGTGTGCGAAAAGGGGTTGTTAAATCGTGTTACTGCTGTCAATGTGCATTCATGTCAGAATTGTTCCAGTTCATGGGAATGAGTTTGGGCAGGGTAATATTTCAATTACTAAATGTCTTGATGGCAGGGGCAGTGTTCTTCACTGGTCAATTTGCACCAGTGTTGCTGTGGGAATTTCAGGGACTTTGGAGAGCCTGACCATAGGATGGACAGTAGTCTTTATTTCAGGGGTGTTTGAGACAGTTGTGCTCTTGTGGATCATTGGTTGATGCATCGTTGGCCCTGTCTGTTTCTGCAGTTGCACGTTGGGGCGAGGCCAATGCTTTATAGGGCTTGATGTCTTGCAGGTGATTCCAGGTGCTCTTCCCTTGCAGCTTCACTGCTCTCTCTGTTATTGCTTTGACAACGTGGAGGCCAGTGAAGTGGGGTGCATTCCAGTGCCTGATAAAGTTTTTAAGGAGGACAAGATCCCCAATTTGCACATGTGGTTCTTTGTGTACTTCCTGCTCCTGGTTGTTGGTATCTTCTTGTGTGTTTTCTTTTGACTTCACCTGTGTTTGCTGTATCTGTTGAGAAATAAAAGAAGCCCTAGAAACAAGTGAAGTTACATATTCATACATTTCCTGACCCAGTACTTCAGCCACATTCTCACAATCCTTCAATGCCCTAATGGGAGGAGCCAGTGAGAGGTGCATGCGTCCTCCTGACACCACCTTGTGGGGTGTTAAATGGTGGTCGGACCCTGGTTTATTGCCCAAATCGAATAATGACAAGGGCAAGCAGTGGAGCCAGTTAATGTTGGTGGTTTGCTGAGTCTTTGCTATGCGCTCCTTGAGTAGTCCGGTGAGGCGTTCTGCCGCCCCATTTGATTGTGTTTGGTACGCACATGCATGTTTGTGTTTTATTCCTAGCAGAGTGGTTATGTATTAGAACATTTAATTGGCGAAGTGGGCGCCGTTGTCAGACCGCAGGACCAAACAAACACCCCACCTTGGGAATACTTCCTGAGCCAGAAATGTTGCAGCTCTGAGGGCATCGGCATGGGAACAGGGTCCGGCCTCTTACCCATCTTCAGAAAGGACAGACAAACACTATCATGTATCAGTATCCTTGTCATACTTGGATCATGCCCACGTTGTCAACATGGAGGTGCGGAATGGGCCTTCGGGTCTAGGTATGGCTCCTCTTACAACTCGTAGGGTGTGCCCAGCGGTAAACTGCTGGCACGTCAAACAATTACTGAAGTTAGCTGTATGTTCATTTAGGTTGGGCCAGAACCATGATTCTCCAATGTGTGCTGCAATGACCTCTTTCTCTGTGTCTTTGGGGTGATGCAACTGCATTAATGCTGTTTTAGTAACGGAAGTGACATGACTACTTTCCCTGTGTTGTTTTGTCACCATAGGGCATCTGTAGGGGACATTGTACATCCTCTCTTTACCCAGAGTCCCTTCTCATCTTTTGGTGCAGCTCCCTGCAGTTCCATTATCTGAGTTTCTGGTAGGTAATTGTAGCCTTCCTTCAACAACATCTGTCTCACCCCCTGTTTCATTTTGCTTCTCCTTCAAGTCTCACATTTCTCCGAAGTATGAGGAACATTTTGCCTCGTAGTCTGCTGCTTCACTACCCCTTGAGATGGGGTATTCTCCATTCATGTGTGCTTGACACTTCAGTAATGCTAGCTCCTGTGGGTATGTTATTACTTCGATCAGCTCTTGTAACAACAAGACATGCTGTACTGGAGTTCCATCAGCTCTCCTGAACCCTCTCCTGAGCCACCTAGCCAATCCAGAAAGTACTGTTGAGGTGACGTAGGTGCTGTCTGAGTATATCGGCACACTCTTTTTTTCAAATTTTTGCAGGGTCAGTATTAGTGCTACTAGTTCTGCTGCTTGTGCTGAATAATGAGGAGGTAATCGAGCACTCAATATCACCTCGCTTGTGCAATCTTCCTTTAATCTCACTACTGCAGCTCCAGTTCTACTGATCCCATCACTTTGATCAATAGTTGAAGACCCATCAATGTACAGTGCCTCTACCCCTCAAGTGCATCTTCCTCTACCTTGCGTGTCTCAGTGAAGAATTCTATGTTCTTGGTACAATCATGAGCCCATTATCCTGGTTGTTATACATCTGCCATGAACATTGCTGAATTTACATTTTTACATCATACTGTCTTAATGTCTGCTTTTGACAGTATAAACTCGTAACCTGATGCTCTTTGTGTTATCAGTGTGCTTTGTGGCTTATGCAGTATCGCAAAGAGCATGTGTTCCACGTAATGGGTGATTGTGCACCCCATTGTTATTGTTGAAGCTCTTTCTGCTGCGACGGCTGCAGCAGCCAATGATTGTTTGCACGGATAATGTCCTCTCAATATCAAGTCAAGTTGTCCACTGTAATAAACAGTTGGATTATGGCCCATGATTGTCTTTTGGGTCAGTACTGCTTTCACAACCACACCGTCGGCGTGTGAAAACAGGAAGAATTCCCTTTTCTAGTCTAGGGTCCCTAACACTGGAGCTGTGCATATCGCTTCTTTCTGCTCCTTTCTGTGCTTTCTTGAGGGCAGTTAGAAGTGGACATGTGTAGGCGATGTATTCGAAAACCCATGCACTGCAATAGTTGCACAGCCCGCGGAACTGCTGCAGTTCCCTCGCTGTTTTAGGTTGTGCTGTGTTCTGTATCATTGGAGCTCTTTTTGGGGCAATATGCCTACCGTTTTTGGATATTAACTGTCCAATGTACAGCACTTCCTTTTGACAGTACTGGAGTTTGGCCTTGTCTACCTTGTGTCCCTTTTCTGCTAGTACTGTGAGCATGTGTACTTAGTCTATTCTGCATTCTTCCCCTGTTTGGCTAGAGATGAGTACATCATCTACACATTGCAAAACTGTCATTTCTGTCTGGAAGTTCCATAAATCCATCTGAATAACTCTGTTAAAGACAGATGGTGACTCACAGTACCCTGGTGGTATTTTTTTGTATTTGTATTTATTGAATTTCATATAGTGCTTTACGCCAACGCGCTTTACATTGAAACAAGATTGTATTAGAAGCATGAGTGTCAAACTAGAATCAAACAATAAAAAAGGAGGAAGGGTAAGAAGGAAGTGATAAGGAGCGGTCAGGAGGGAGGATGAAGACGATGAGATTTTAAGGAGAAGCAGAAGGAGGGGTAAGAGGAAATGGAGCAGCTAAGGCGAGGTAGAGAGTTCCAAAGTAGAGGGGCAAGGAGCTGAAAGGATCGAAAGCGGTAAGGGGCGCAGGGTGATGGTGAAACAGAGAGGAGGAAGAGGTTATCAGAATGGAGAGGGTGAGAGGGGTGTAGAATGAGAGGAGGGAGGAAAGGTAGGGAGGGGCAAGGTCAGGAAGAGTTTTAAGACGAGGCAGAGAATGTTGTGAATGAAAAGGAAGCCAGCCGAGAGAAGAAAATAAGGAGGAGATGGATTCCTGAAGGGAGAGAAAGCAAAGAGTACAGATGGCAGAGTGATAGAGGGATTTGAGGGGGGCAAGATGGGATGAGAGGCAGTGAAGCCAAAGAGGAGAGCAGAATGGAAGCATAGATGGGAACAGATAAGGGATGAAATTAAGAGATTAGAAAGGTAAGAGAAAAACCAGTAGAGAACAGAGCCTTTGAGACCGAAGGAGGAAAGAGTATTGAGGAGTAAGGGGTGATCGACAGTGTCAAAGGCAGCAGAGAGGTCTAGAATAATGAGAATAGAGCATTGCTTAGAGTAGCAAGCAGTGAGGAGGGAGTTGAATACAGAGGTAAGAGCTGATTCAGTGGAATGTTTAGGGAGGAACCCAGATTGAGTAGGGGGGGGAGAGAGATATAGGAGACACAGGCTGAGAGTTGAGAGTAAACAAGGTGTTCTAGAAGCTTAGATAGGAATGGTAGAAGAGAGATGGGATGAAAGTTGGATGCAAGGAGGGGATTAGCAGAGGGCTTTTTTGTATGGGGATGATAGTAGCATGTTTGAAGCATGTTTGAAGGCAGAAGGAAAGGTAGCAGATGAGAAACAGGTGTTGAAGAAGGAGGTTACACTAAGGCAGGAGTCATAAAGAGAGTGGTAAGAGAAGTAAGAGGATTGGTTAGCGGGCGAGCGTTGCTTGAGCCAACATCGCTCAAGGTGATGGAGAAAGCGGTGCATTGAGAGAGGTAAGGGAAAGCCATGGTTGGGTGGTTTTGCGGGAGGGTCGGAAAGAAGATAGAGGGTAAAGTTGATCAAGACAAGCGGAGATGGAGGAGGACAGAGTGGATAGAGCATTGTTAGACGAAAGGGAGGAAAAGTCAGAGAGAGGAGGGAGGAAGGAAGAGCAGGTATCGAAGAAGAGTGAAGGGTTGAAGTTACAGAGATCCTGTCGAGAGAAGGAAGTAGAGGAGGAGAGCGGAAAAGGAGGAGATAGAGAGAGAATGTGGGAGAATGAGAGTAAGGCATGATCGGAGAGATAAGTAGGAAGGGTGGAGACAGAAGAAGATGAAAAGGAAGAGACAAAGATAAGCTCAAGAGTGGATCCAGTGGAGTTGGTAGGAGGAGTGGGTAGAGGGGTGAGAAGGTAGGAGTCGAGAAAAAGTAATCACATAGCCTGAATGATATGAATAGTATGTTGGCCAGAAGCAAATCGCATCATGTGACAAACCTTGCAAACTGAGAAACTGAATGTGGCCATAGGGAGTCCATTTTGTAAATGCCGGCCATTTTCTTTTTCTGTAGCGCTTTACAAATATATTCTGTGCTTTAGATCCACACACAGTGCATGACCACTGCTTGAACTCTGAAATGCTAACGTAGACAGGAATATAGAGCCATGCATAAATACATTGTTTTCCCTCACACTGAGGCCTTGAGGCTGTGCAGAAGCCGCCCCTAATCAGTAGCCCAGGTGCCAGTTTGTCTTGCAAGCCCTGTTGTAAAAGACAGTTAAACATTAATCATATGCAACTAGCGGTGCTCCTTCATGAAGGATGGTATTTTTTGCCTCAGAACTGTTTGACCCTTAGCTCATGAGCCGCAGCAAACAGATAACATTGTATGGAATGTCTATCTGCTAAGAACAAGATATCCTCCCTGTGCCAGTGCTCCATGTTCCTCATAAAAGAAAATTGTCTCTGCAGCCTTTGCTAGAATAACTAATGTTTAGACTAAATGAAGACGTGTCATAACTGTCAATTACCGAACCCTAGCCTACATGACATGTATAAGGGTAGGACTAATAGCATTAGCAAATGTTGATGTATTATCCATATACATGACTGCTTGAGCACTGTTGGCTCTCTCTTGTATCTCACGGTGTCTGGGAACACACGTCCTGATGTGTTGAGACCCAGTCGGCTGACTGAGATACTTTGAATAAAACCAGACTTGTTTGGAAATCGAACCTCACGACTGACGTGTCATTGAGTATATGGTTATTGTGCCTTATTTCCATATATGGACTAACAAAGATGGTGCCCGTATAGGGACCCTCCATGTGATGCTCCATCGCACATGTTGAAGGCAAGGACGAGTCGAGGATGAAGCTGTCGGACTGAGATCGGAAGGTGTTCGGGGCACCCCTGCAGAAGTGATTAGAGACTCCTCTGCAGATCTGTACACAGCCGATCCCTGATCGACGAGCAGAGGCCAGAGAGAATCGAGGCGAGGGTCCTGAAAGCAAGACAAATTGTGCCAGACAAGTGGTCGTGACGATTCTTGGTTACACCCGTATAGGGGCGAATTGCATCCTGAGAGATAAATTGATTGATCAGGTCGTACCCCAATTCTTAAAGGTCCTGATATTGGTTGAGTGTAGCAATTGTAAATACAGACGCCCAAGGTAAGAAAAGGGTAAGCGTTAACCATGCCTGGGAAATTGTCTTCCTGTTTAGTGAGCTTTTTTCATTGCGGTACACGATCTTTGGAAACTGGCCAGGCAGCACCAACCGAGGGGTCGCCGGCACATGATATGTACATTAAATATGGAAAAGGGGCAATAGTGTTCAATGCGGTTTGGCATAGGCCGACCAGATGTGTATCAGACCTTCAGTGGCCGAATAATGGAGCTTTGAACTAGCGCGTATAGAACATTTAGAATCAGTTTTGCTACAAAAAAAGGCCAGACCTGCAGCGTTCGACGTTGTAAGATACTGGAGAAAGGAAGCAAATCAATGCTTGAAAAGTAGAGAAAAACAAGCACATAGACATAAATCAAATACAGAGAAAGCGCTAGAGCATGATCAGCAGAAGCAGACAGAAGCCATTAGGAATATGGATAGGGCCTTCCAATTAGACATACAGAAAATATACCCTTCTCAAGGTTTGCATACATCAGACAAACTGATGAATAAGATACCAAATGAGCGAAGAAATGAACATTCAAGCACTGACCCAGTTGCACCGCCTCCCCTATGTACCTCCTGTTGCTATTCCCACGGTTCCATCCGCACCTGCAGTAGCCGTCCCATCTGCACCCGTGACATCATTTCCTCCACCTCCTTCAGAACATGAGTTATACGCTTTAGTTGCCAGTTCTACATCAATGGGGCCTGAAAGAGGAAGTGTTAGACTAACTTGTAGTATGATTAGCAAGGGCCGGAAAGACGAACTGAAACAGTGGGCTGAGACGTATATTGATGATGGCGATGAAGTGGCTGTTCCATATCTGATCATAGAGGCATTGGCGAACAGCAGTTCTTGTTAGAATGTATGGGACATTACCTTGTTAAAATATGCAGTGATTTGTCTAGTACAATGGTATCGCAAGAGATGCGTGATTTGATTGTCCTTTCCAATTTGTGGGATAATGCAGTGAAAATACGAGAACATGTAGGGCGAATATTTGTGTTTAAGCAAGAACTTGATTGGTTGCTTAAAGAGATAATGAGTAAAGGTGAACCACATATATCATACGTTCAGAAACGGTTTCTCCTGCCGTTGAAACCTGTTAGTGAAGAAATGCAAATTTGTACGCGAGACGCGCTTAGGTGGATTAGGGATGCCGCCATTTCCCCGATTGAAGTGCATGATACATTTAGTCAGTATACACCACAAATGAAGAGAAAGGTGTTACAGGTTATGGTGGAATATTTGCAGTATGAATATATGAAGAAAAAGATGTTTTGTCCTGCTGATTTAATGACGATTTAGAAAAGAGCATTTTCACCTGACACTGGAACGACTGCTTTTTCACTTGATTTGGTTTGTTGCTTAATAGACGAATAGATGTAGACTCCCCTATTTTGCAATTACCTATGAGGGAGGTGCCTCCAATGTTTGTCCCGAAAATATAGGTTGCTGCCGATGGAGCAATTCCAGTGCGAACGATAGAAGCCTATTATATTGTACATGTTATTACTATGAAGCAGACGGTCCCTGACATTAGGAAAAATCTGGCAGGGTTCTATAAGGAAATTGAATCTGTTTTAAATTCATCTGTTTTTACACTGAGTGACATTGATTTATTGTTCCCTGTGATTCTTCCTGCGGGCATATGGAAGAAGATTAGAAGTATAAATGATGTGCCGATGTTAGGCGATATATGGGAACATTTTATTAGAGTTGATATTGAGAGAAAGGCTGGGGAGAAACCTCCACAAGTAATTTTAACTCTGCCTTTGCGGATAGTAGAGACATTGAAAACTTTAGTGCCTGATAAGAGAATAGTTTGGGATATATTGACTGCTTGCTTACAGGGCAAATCGGAAGGAGTGACAAATTATTTTAATCAGTTTGAAGATGTATTTGCAGATTTTAGAGGTCAAGATCTAAGTACCGAATCTGGGAAGAGACTATTTGTTAATAATTTTGTGCAAGGATTGTTACAAACAATTCAGACATTAATAATGACATCTGAAAGTGCATGGCAAGCAAAATCACAAAGTGAAGTATTTCATATTGCCCAATATTATGAAAATCGAGTAAATTCAGAAAAGGATGAAGAAATAATGGAGAAAGGCGATTTAAAAACCAGAGTGTTACTGCAACAGGTAGCCAACACTAATAGAGGTGGTGGGAACGCACAGTCTAGAGTCCAATTTTCATTATCATCTAACTTGCAAGGGGGTCCAATAGGTATAAATCAATGTGCCTATTGTAGACAAGAAGGCCATTGGAGAGCACAGTGCCCACACTTGCAGAATAGGACAGCCCAATACAGGGGTTGGAACCAGTGCCTATTCCCGTTGGCCAGAAAGGGCCCTATGTAGAAATGAAGTTTGGGAATAGGGAGCACATTTTTCTAGTGGACACAGATGCACAAACATGTTTGATCAACCATCAACGGGTTCCAAATATACCACTGTCAGGGCATAAAAATGTCTCAGTAGGGTTCTTAGGTACGCCAGTAATTAGTCCAGTTTTACAACCAGTGCCAATCACATTAGATCCATTTACTGAATCTTGCCCATTTCTTTTGACAACAAATTGTGGCAAACATTACAATGATTTATTGTTCTCCTGATGGAGTGTACTTGACGATTTCACCACAACAAACCCCCGTATCGCAATTTGTATCCATGCCATTGCCGAATTATGTGAAGTGCCGGCTTGTATATGGCCAGTGAACGATAATGATGTTGGATGTTTGAAAGTAGAACCAGTAAACATTGTTTTGAAGGAAGGAATTACATTACTGCATATTATGCAATACAAAATTTCGAGTGGGAGTGAAAGAGCGTTAAAATATATTGGGCCTCATCACGACTTTGGTGGTAACCCTTAAATCCGGCGGTAGCACTATTACCGCCGGATTTAAGGGTCCACCAAATCAGGGCTTTGTTGGATTTCGCCCCAGCTCTGAGCTGGGGGGAAATCCGCCAAAAATTTGCGTTCATACCGCCGGCGGGAAATCCGCCGGCGGTATGGGCACGAAATTTCCCCATTGAGCCCAATGGGGAATGGGGCATTCCCGAATGGCATCAGCGTTACCGCCCAAGTCGTGATGAGGCCCATTGTGTCATATTTAATTGCTAGAAATGTAATTGAAGAGATTTCTGAAAGTGTTTGCAATAGCCCGATTGTTCTAGTTTACAAGAAAGGATGTAATGATATCCCTTACCATTTTATAAATGATTTACATGCGGTTAACAAGGTAGTTGATCCCCAATTCCCGTTAGTCCCCGATGTAACCACGATTTGGACTATGATTCCAGCTTCCGCATCACACTTCAGTGTGATCGACTTGAAGAACACAAATTTTTAGTGTGCTTTGGCTGTCTTGACACAGGAACACAGGGGCAGAAATAGACCATGAAGTTATTTCTCTTCAACTTTGGATCTTGTTGCATGTGCTTTGCCAGATTTCTTGTGAGCTGTTGCTGCAGCTGCAGCGTCAGTAAAACAAACCAATGGAATGGTTTTAGGTCATTCTTTAACCGTGATGGTAACCCATTCAGTAGACGTTCTTCTAAATACAACTCAAACGCAACATTTCACATCCGCCCGACTAACAAGGTATGAAATTATTCTATTTGCACTGCATATTCAAATTAAGAGATGTTGCGCTTTAAATCCGGCCAAGTTATTGCCCCTCCCAGTGACAAAGGAAGTAAGAAACAATTATCCCATGATTGCTTAATTATTACTGAGCAAGCGACAAAAGGAAGGATTGATTTAACGGATACTCCCCTGAAACAGCCAGATGGAGAACTGTTTTGTGACAGCTCTTGTTTAAAATTACCGAATGGAACATCAACTGCTGCTTATGCCATTACTACACTGAAAACTATTGTAGAGAGCAAACGCATCCCATATAACTCAGAACAAGCTGCGGAAATAATAGAGTTAGCCAGAGCATGTGAAATGTCTGCAAACCTTAGTGTAAACATATACACTGACAGCCAATATGCTTTTGGGGTGGTCCACAATTTTGGCCGATTATGGACTGAAAGGGGCTTCCTGACATCACATGGAACTAAGATTCAACATGGCACTTTAATAGTGAGACTATTGTCAGCACTGTGCTTCCCAAGCAGTTAGCAATAATGAAATGTGATGCACATAGGAAAGTAACATGTAATGTAGGAAAGGGAAACGCATTTGCAGACCGAATCGCGAAACAAAATGCCATTGATTTGCACACAAAAATATATGTCGAAACAGCAGAGAAAGTGTCCTGCATGATAGAGGATGGAATTGAGACAGTTAAAGAGATACAAGCAGAAGCCACTCCAGATGAAATAAAATAATGGTCCGAGGGTCCAGCAGAATTAGATCCAGAGGGTTGTTGGGTGGACAAAGAAAATAATAGATGGATGTTGCCAAATACATATGTTATGGCAATGGTTACCATGGCCCATAGTCTAACACATATATGTGCGAAAAAGATGTCCCAGCACCTTGATTCTGTATGGTACAATGCCAACTTTAAGAAAACTGCTATGAGATTGGTACAGAATTGCATGACTTGTTTACAACATAACATTGGGAAAGGAACAGTGACACCAGTAGGAAGTTTTGGTCCTCCCTCTATGCCCTTTGAGGTCATCCATTTTGACTTCATAGAAATGGAAAGATGCTAGAACTATAAATATGTCCTCGTAGTGGTCTGTGCATTTTGCAAATGGGTGGAGGCCTATCCCCTGAAAGATTGTTCAGCCATGTCAACAGCAAAATCCATGTTAAAAGAATACTTTCCCAGATTTGACTACCTCATGTCATATGGTCAGACAATGGTCCGCATTTTATAATGGCCGTGATATTACATATTTGTGCAGGCCTCCGAATCGATAAGCGATTTCATTCAGCAAGACAACCGATGAGTGCCCGTTGGTAGAATGCCAAAATGGTATTTTGAAGAACAAATGGCCAATATATGTGCCAAAAGCAATCTGAAATGGCCTGATGCATTAGCACTAGCTTTACTGTGCAGGCACACATCTGTGCAGGGAAGGACTGGCCTCTCCCCATATGAAATAATCATGGGGAGACAAGCTAATGTCTGGAATGTGCCACGTCCAAAGAGATTGAAGGATGTTGAATACCCATTGCTCATTCACTATTTGAAACAGTTGACTCAAAACCTGCGTTTCAGCAGGTGCAGGAGGCTGTTCATGTCAGATATACAGGCCTAGGACATTGTCTGCAACCAGGAGACTGGACCCTTGTAAAAAAGAGGATATGGGCAATTTTTGTTGGTGGAGAAATATCGGGCAGTTGTAGTAGCGGTCCACGGACACTGCGATAGTTTGCGGACATTGCCATGAACGGACAGCTTGGGAAACACATTTAGAGTTATTTGGTGAGTGACAGAGGGTTTCGAAAGGGTAGGAGAGTGGAATAAAGATGATAAGGAGATGTTTCTATTGGTGGAAAAAAGGATTTGCAGAGGCTGCAGTCAATTTCGGTGTCCGTGGATATCATTTCCATTGCAGCAGGTTCAAGTTGAGTTTTATTAGTTCATGGTTTAGGGTACATACTTGTTATACGGTTAATTGTATTGTACTGGTTGTGGCCATAGGCCATATTTTGGGGCCATGGCCACAGGCCATGCTATCAATAAATTGCCCACTGGCCACAGCAATCACAGTAGTAATATGTGTATAGTAATTATCGGTAATGTAGTAGGACTATGGCCAGAATCATCACAGTATTAATATGTGTATAGTAATTATAGTTAATGTAGTGGGAGCATAAAGTGTTAGTATATGGTGGAATGATATCATTGAACAGTAAATGGTACTTATGATTGTAGTACAATTCAGGATAGTGCTTATAGAATACATATTTGCTTATACTTGGTATGGTAACTTAGTTCCATAGCTTTATGAAGCTGGAATCTCATGTTCATTTTCTGTGAAAAAAAAACAGTATACTTTGTTATGCAGGATAGTTTAAAAGCTTTAATTTTATATTACATTAACTTTTTTAGACCATTATAAACAGTACATTCTAAGTACTATGTTTGTTACAACATTAGTCTATGATTAAATAATCATTGGGTTATTGGGAAAAAAGATCCATACTGGATTAAAAAACCTTATTACAATTATGTGAGTGTAACAGCCTGATTCATGGAATTATTTGCATGAAAAACACAGATTTGCGCGCCTTTCTACCCGAAAATCCCTGTTTGAAGTATGGGGATTTTCTGACAGAAAGGCACACAAATCTGTGTTTTTCGTGCAAATAATTCCATGAATCAGGCTATTAGTGTGATAGTATGTTATTTTGAAGTATGTTGTGATAAGGGAATGCTTAAAATAGCAAGATTACTGCTGGCATATTCTAATTACAATAGAGTTTATTGTTATGATGTATTTGAAGTGTTTTGCAACGGAGGGTATATTTTTAAAGTAGTTAGATACCTGTTTGGTGTATTCTTACTATATTGACTTTTAAAAGTACTATTTTATTATTATGGATGTAGTAAGATATGTGGTGGCATATTCTAATTGTTAATTATGGTACAATTTAGTGACTAAATGTGGTTTGAAGTAATATTAAGTAGGCGTTTAGTAGATTTGCGGGTAACCTATGTTTTGGTGTAATGGATGTGTCGTTACATTCAAACCAACCACTTCTTCTATTGACATATGCAGTATAGTGCCCGGAAGTAGTTGTGGCAGCATTGTGGTTTATTATACCTACTTTTGTAAGGTTTTCTTTCCAATAGATAATTGGCTGTGTGCGAAGCCTGTAAGTTTACAGTTATTTTTGGTGCCATCTGCATTGTACCTTAGAAGCATTAGTAAGACATATTGGCTGTGTGAGTTCATGTGTATGTTGGAACATAGGTCTGAATTGCAAAAAGGGCATCAAATGTCATGATTTGCATTCTGCAGAAGCTGGTGAAATGCAATGGATTCAGAATGTTTTATGGATACATATACACATCTTTCATTAGGGATGTGCTCTTGTGAAACATGGTTGCAGAGAGAACATGCATGTTTCCAGGTGTATAACATCTGAAAGGCTTCATCTATAGGGACGTTTTTGGTTTCCAGTACTTGTAGTAAGTACATTAGGTATTCATGTGGATCTTCCTGTCTGTTTATGGTCAATTATACCATTCCTGCACAGTAGTCCAATTGTTGCCTTATTCCTGAGACACTATAAGTGTTGCCAAGATTATTTGTGGCATTTCTATGAAGGACAAGCATTTGCAAGCACAACTGGTCTGAGCCGTTTTAGTAAATATTGTGAACAATTGGTGGCAATTGAAAAAGAAGATTGATTGTTACATTAACATTGCAATTTACTCAAGTTGTGTTGCTGAATTTAAATTGACAAGAGAGTTCTGTTTGTGGATGGGCGTGCAGTTAGTTGACTTTGTACTAGACAGTTTTTGGTTGTAATTGTTGATGCAGAATGAGTTGGATGTTGTTTCTTTAGCGATTCGTTGGGAGATCTGACATATGTTCTGTCTGCATTAGTTCTATTTTTAAAGATTTCCTGTTTTGTGGTACAGGGTACATATCTAGATGGGGGGTTGTATAGAGCACATATCCTGTTGTATTCCAGGATGCAAGGAATGTCAGCATTGGCTTTTTTTGCATCAAAGTTATCTAGGAATAGACCATTGAGTGTACGCAGTTGTGAACGTGTTTCGTAACTCATACCTTCTTGAAACCATGTGCTTCCAATGTCAATCAATGCTTGATCTAGGGTTAGACCTTGTCATTTGTCAATGGTGACAGCATATGCAAGAGATATAGAACATGTTTCTCTGTGTATGTACATGTCTTTGAAAAGGAGGAAACCTGTTATTGCGTGGGCAATTCTTTTAAATTCTGCAAATTTGTCAAAGTGGATGTTGACAAAATGAATGTTGTTGTCATGTAGATATGTTTGGAATCCAACAACTGTACCAATTGCTCCATTGACCAAACCTTGTTCTATGTCAAGGTTATGTTTTAGAGTTTCTCTGCAGTTTAGACACAACGTCAATATTTTCTCCAACCCAGCTTTGTGGAGATATTTGTCTGAGCTATTTAGTCATGCTGTTGCTTGTTGACACATAGGAAGTGTCATGCCATGTACTTCTAGTTTGTCTGTGGAGCTGATATGCACTATGGGTTCTAATTCTTTTTTCAACATTGTTTCATTGAATTGATTACAGCTTGCAAGGGTTGGCATCAAAGACATGCATTTTAGATTGGGTTTAGTTAATTGTTGCATGACATCAGGAGCAGATGTGTTTCATCCAGATAGCTCCTGGATTAGTCTACTATTGAGGATGAATTTTACTTTGCAAGCAGACCAGTTCTGATGATTTTTAAAATGTTAGCATAGGTGAGGTCTGCATGTTTTGAGATAGTTCTTTGTAGTGAAAATGAATGTTGCTAGAGATGTACATTTCCAATACTGCCAAGCATATTGCAGTGTATTGTTTGTATCTTAATGTTATGAACATAGGTTGACATTTTACTGGTGTTAACTGTAGGAGGTCTCTGAAAACAATAACATGTTTTCCCCAAACAGTTGTCAGGTACTGTTAGGATACAGTGACATAATCTGAGACATTAGGTCTGGGGAAAATTAGTATAGAAAGGTTTTTGGAAGTTATTATGAGTTTAATTTTAAAACAGCCAATTTTGCCCTTAACATTCATTGCAGTCTATGGAGAATGCCCCAAGCCAAGATGGAGGTCCTCAGTCTAAGTTCTGATTGGCTGGGGATTGTTTATAGGGAAGACAATGAACATTCTAAACTGCCTTTCATCGACTTTGCCCAGCTGAGAGGTCGCATATTAAGCTGCTCCTGCTTAACTTGTTCAGGGGTTTCAAGTTTCAAGCGGTCGAGCGGCTTATTTGGAAAAGCAAACAGGAATCTTGCGGAGATTCATTTTGGCACTGAACAGGAGTAAGAAGATTTCGAGTTATCCAAGAAAAAAGAAAGGTTTCAAAGACTCTCCACAAGATAAGTCCTTTTAAAACTCAAGACTCTTTCTATAATGTCATTGTAGAAGATTTAATCTGATTTTCAAGTTCATATGAAAAATATTTACTAAGAACTTTATTGCTGTCGCATGTTTGGCTTTGTTACGCTACGTTTTCTATCAAGCGCGTGGTTTTTTCGTTAACAGAAGCCTGCGCGTGAGAGACTTCATTTGAGTATCTAGCGCGAGCTCTTTGGTGTCGCGTGATACTCTTTTGCGTGTGTTTTTTAACCGCGGTTGAACTTCAGCGCGTGTGCTCGCATATTGGATTAAGCGCGTGTGGATTTTTACCCGCGGTTTGTCGTCAGCGCGTGTGCTCGCATATTGGATTAAGCGCGTGTGGATTTTTACCTGCGGTTTGTCGTCAGCGCGTGTGCTCGCATATTGGACTAAGCGCGTGTGGATTTTTACCCGCGGTTTGTCGTCAGCGCGTGTGCTCGCATCTTGGACTAAGCGCGTGTGGATTTTTACCCGCGGTTTGTCGTCAGCGCGTGTGTTCGCATCCTGGACTAAGCGCGTGTGGATTTTTACCCGCGGTTGAACTTCAGCGCGTGTGCGTGCTTTCGTTTAATCGCGTGTGGATTTTTTCTGTGGTTTAATCTACAGCGCTTAAACGATCTTCACTCAGTTTGGATCCCTATGCGAGTTCAAGAGATTTCTACGTGAGATTTTTGACGCAAGTTTCAAGAACTGTTAATTTAAGTAAAAACACTCTAAAAAGAAATAAATACTTTCCAGAAACACTAGAACTTCCATTTACTTTTAATGAACTTAAGACTTTGTTCAAGCTTCTTGAGTTTAAAGAAGATTACCTGCAAAGTTAATTTCACATTCATGAACCTACTAAGAAGGCTGAATGATCGTTGAGATTCAAGCCAACTAGTAAGGAAGTCTAGTCAGCTTATCACTTCTCTGGGCATATTGTAGAGAAGTTCCAGGTATGGTTTTTTACTTTATTTGGTAAAGGATATTGATACTAAGGTTAGTATAGTGCCTCATGAATAACAAGGTGTATTATATGTTTATGTTTTACCACAGGTGAAGAACCAGCTAGTCTTAGCTTCCAGCCTGGTGTTTGTTAATTTGTCCCTTCCCCCTTTCCCCTGGAAGTGAGGTAAACTGAGCAGTTTATAGTATCAGCTCAGAGTGCCACATTTTGGGTGGATTGTCGGGGGCTCAGCAGCTTCTGCAGACACCAGGATCTCAGCCTGACGGAATGAAAGGCCAATAAAAAAGAAAAAGTCTGCCCAAGCTGTATGAACCCCGACGAGACAGCCATGGAGGCGTTGGGAGAAATGGTTAGGGAAATTAGAGAAGAGTTACGGGTGGCTCATCGAGAATACTCAAATCTTAATAAAAGAATAGATGAGTTAAATTTAAAGGTAACACAAATACAAGAAAAGGAAGTTTCGGAAGGTGCAGGAAACCCACCTGAGCTAGTGAGAGAAGGGGAAGAACAAGAACCTAGACTTTCAAGGGAAGTGGTGGGTGGTTTAGGAACTTTAGTTATGCCTGTTCCTTTGGCTGCTCCTGAGCGTTTTTTGGGAGATCCGAGAAAGTTTCAAATTTTTCAGACTCAGTGTGAATTACATTTCTTAAGTCGTCCCGAGTTATTTTCAACGGATGCTTCCAAGGTCACATTTACATTATCTTATTTATCAGGAGAAGCATCTGCGTGGGGAAGTCTCTTGGTGAGTCAAAAGAGTTTGGCTTTGAATAATTATTCCCTGTTCCAGGCCGATTTTAAAAAGATGTTTGATAAGAGACAGGTATCTCTAGAGGTAGATGGAGAACTACTGGAGTTGCGTCAGGGAGGAAAGGAGTTGATTTCTTATATCACTCAATTTAGAACTTTAATTTTAGAGAGTAGATGGCCAGAGGAGAAGAGGGCTTCCTTGTTTTATCGGGGCTTAAAAGATGAATTGAAAGATGCTTTGGCTGGTGTTTTGGAACGACCAACTACTTTAGATGCTCTAATTGATTTGGTGGTTCGGTTAGATTTTCGTTTAACCGAAAGACGTTTAGAGCGTAGACGTTCTCAGGGGGAAGTTAGGTTTCCAGGAAGAGTAGAGAGATCTAAGGTTGAGGTGGTGAACAGGGAAGTTAAGTCAAAGGGAAATGAGCTGCAGAGTCGGGTGAGAGGTCCGTTGTCAAAGGAAGAGAAGACAAGAAGAAGGGAGAATAATTTGTGCCTATACTGCGGTAGGAGTGGTCATTTCCTTGAAAACTGTCATTTTACCTCCAAGAAGATCTTCAACTCTTCAGGCAGAGTACAACAAGTTGCTAACACGATACAGACAGCTGTTCCTCATATAACTGTGAACGTATCCTTAATGTTTGAAAAGAAAATCTTAGGTTCTGGGCCAATTATTATTGATTCAGGGGCTACAGGAAACTTTATGGACAGAGGATTGGCAAAGAGTTTAGGTGTTCCTTTAGTGGCTAAGAAAGAAGTTGAGCAGGTAAGGGCAGTTGATGGTACATCTCTTTCTTCAGGTCCAATCACTCATAATACAGAGGTACTTGAGATGGAGTTAACTGGAGGTCATAAGGAAACTATCTCTTTTGAATTAATTGATGCTCCAATCTTGAAAATAATCTTGGGTATGCCCTGGCTTACTCTGCATAATCCTAGAATTGATTGGAGTGCAAGAATTGTATCCCTAGAATCAAATTTTTGTAAGGAACATTGTTTCTTAGGGAAAAGTCATGGAGAGGAAGAAAGATTTGTGAATTCTGTTTCGTTTTCACTTGCAGAAAGAGGGGCAATAGGTTTTGATGTTGGAGCAGTAGTGGGTGAACTTCCTACTTGTTATCAAGATTTTTGGGATGTATTTGATGAAAAGGAAGCTGGAGAGTTGCCTCCTCATAGACTGTTTGACTGCAGGATAGATTTGGAGCCTGGAGCTATTTTACCTAGCAGTAGGGTTTATGCCCTGACAGAAAAAGAGAATGACTATTTGAAAGAATACTTAAAGGAAAATGTGGCTAAGGGTTTTATTCGGCACTCTCAATCGCCGGCTGCCTCACCATTGTTTTTTTGTGCCAAAATCTGACGGTTCCCTCAGAACTTGCATAGATTGTAGGGCGGTAAATAGAATGACAGTAAAAAATAGGTATCCGCTCCCTCTCATCTCTGAGATGTTAAATCAAATTCAAGGTGCCACCATTTTTTCTAAATTGGATTTAAGGGGGGCTTATCATCTGGTACGAGTTCAAGAGGGGGATGAGTGGAAGACGGCATTTAAGACCAGATTTGGCCTGTACGAGTACCAAGTGATGCCATTCGGTCTTTGCAATGCCCCAGCGGCTTTTCAATTTTTTATCGATGAGGTTCTTCGGGAATTTCTTGATATTTTTGTTATTGTTTATATTGACGATATTTTGATTTTTTCCCAAAGTTTGGAGAAACACAAAATTCACGTTCGACAGGTCTTGAGAAAATTGAGAGAGAATAATCTTTACGCTAAATTGGAGAAGAGTCAGTTCCATACGAATTCGGTGGAATTTTTAGGTTTTGTGATCACTCCTAGTGGTCTGGAAATGAATCCGAAAAAGGTGGAAGCGGTTCGTGATTGGCCTATTCCAACGAAGGTGAAGGAGATCCAGAGTTTTTTGGGATTTGCCAACTTTTACCGAAGATTCATTGAAGGCTTCTCCAGTTTGGTGACTCCAATTACTCGACTTTTGAAGAAAGGAGTTCCTTTTGTTTGGGACGTTAAGGCTAATGAGGCTTTTAAAGTATTGAAGGAGAAATTCATAACTACTCCTATCTTAATTCATCCTGATACTTCCAAGCCATTTTTTGTAGAGGCTGATGCTTCCAATGTGGCAATGGGAGCAGTGTTGTCGCAGAGGCATAATGTTACTGGACAATTGCATCCTGTGGCCTACTTTTCTCAGAGGTTCTCACCAGCGGAAGAAAATTATACCATTTCAGATCGCGAGCTTCTTGCTATCAAAGCAGCATTTGAAGAATGGCGACATTTTTTAAAAGGAGCACGTCACACTGTGACAGTATTAACCGATCACCGAAACTTACTCTTTTTGAAGACAGCAAGAACTCTGACACCTCGACAACTAAGGTGGTCTTTATTTTTTGCAGATTATGATTTTATAGTTATTTTTAAGCCAGGAAATCAAAATAAAAAAGCAGATGCTCTGTCACGACAATTTCCAGAAAGTGAAGTTAAGTCGGTTTGTGAATCACTTCCTCTGATCGCTCCAGAACATTTTGTTCTTGCTGGAATTGAGAAAGAAAACGAAATCTTTAAACAAGTACGAGAATCCATATCTGAGAGACAACTTGAACATTGGGTTCGTTTGGATCCAGCTCGCAAGATTAAAGATGGTTTACCTTATCTGGACGACAGACTCTATTTACCATCTATTGAACTTAGAGAAAAGATTTTGAAGGAATGTCACGATTCAGTTCTGGCAGGACATCCAGGATATCGAAAAACACTTGAGTTGGTCAGAAGACATTTTTGGTGGGAGAAAATTCAACAAGATACTCTTAATTTTGTTAAGACCTGTGAAGTTTGTGCTAGATCTAAGAACCTCATCGGAAAGCCTTCTGGGTTATTGGAACCGTTGCCCGTTCCACCGCGGCCTTGGTATTCAGTGTCTTTAGATTTCATCACGGATCTACCACTAGATAAGGGGTGTACATCAGTATTGGTTGTAGTGGATTTACTCACTAAAGAAGCACATTTCATTCCAATGAAGGGAGAGGTTACCGCTGATAGTTTAGCTCACAGTTTTTTACAAGAAGTAGTTAAACTGCATGGAATTCCCAGTCAGGTCATCTCAGACAGAGGGTCTCAATTTATTTCTAAATTTTGGAGGGCTTTCTGTAAGAGATTGGGAGTTGAGGTATGCCTATCATCCGGTTACCATCCCGAAACCAATGGGCAAGTGGAAAGGATAAATCAGGAGTTGGAGAAATATTTGAGATGTTATCTACAGACAGGGGAAGAGTGGGTAGATATGTTGTGGGTGGCAGAATTTGCATATAACAACTGTAGTAATGATGCCACCTCAATGTCTCCATTTTATTTGGGACGAGGTTTTCATCCTCGTTTTCTTAGTATAGAGATCGATTATGATGCTGAAAACCCGGAAGTGGAAAAGAGACTAGAGATCATGAAAAGAAATTTGGAGAAGGCAAAAGGGGTGTTGGTGGAGAGTAAACCGAAATATAAAAGATTTGCGGACCTTAAAAGAAAGACTAGTCCCCAGTATAGGGAGGGAGATTTGGTATGGTTATCAACCAAATTTTTGAGAATTAAGGGAAGAAATAAGTTTTGCCCTCGTTTTGTAGGGCCGTTTGTGGTTGAAAGGGTGATAAATCCAGTGGCTGTTCGCCTTAGATTACCAAGACATATGAAAACTCATCCAACTTTTCATGTTAGCTTGTTGAAACCAGTGGTTAAAGGAACTAGATTGACACCTACTCCTTCACCAGTTGTATTTGAGGAAGATGATTCAGAAGAATTTGTAGTTAAGAAAATTCTGGACTCTAGAATAGTGAGAGGAAAGCTACAGTATCTCCTTGATTGGGAGGGTTTTGGTCCTGAAGAACGCACTTGGGAGAAAGCAAGTGATGTACATGCTCCTCATTTGGTTAAAAAATTCCATAAGAAATTTCCATTGAAAAAAGGCCCAGGGACTGGGCGTTAGAAGGGGGGTACTGTCAGGTACTGTTAGGATACAGTGACATAATCTGAGACATTAGGTCTGGGGAAAATTAGTATAGAAAGGTTTTTGGAAGTTATTATGAGTTTAATTTTAAAACAGCCAATTTTGCCCTTAACATTCATTGCAGTCTATGGAGAATGCCCCAAGCCAAGATGGAGGTCCTCAGTCTAAGTTCTGATTGGCTGGGGATTGTTTATAGGGAAGACAATGAACATTCTAAACTGCCTTTCATCGTCTTTGCCCAGCTGAGAGGTCGCATATTAAGCTGCTCCTGCTTAACTTGTTCAGGGGTTTCAAGTTTCAAGCGGTCGAGCGGCTTATTTGGAAAAGCAAACAGGAATCTTGCGGAGATTCATTTTGGCACTGAACAGGAGTAAGAAGATTTCGAGTTATCCAAGAAAAAAGAAAGGTTTCAAAGACTCTCCACAAGATAAGTCCTTTTAAAACTCAAGACTCTTTCTATAATGTCATTGTAGAAGATTTAATCTGATTTTCAAGTTCATATGAAAAATATTTACTAAGAACTTTATTGCTGTCGCATGTTTGGCTTTGTTACGCTACGTTTTCTATCAAGCACGTGGTTTTTTCGTTAACAGAAGCCTGCGCGTGAGAGACTTCATTTGAGTATCTAGCGCGAGCTCTTTGGTGTCGCGTGATACTCTTTTGCGTGTGTTTTTTAACCGCGGTTGAACTTCAGCGCGTGTGCTCGCATATTGGATTAAGCGCGTGTGGATTTTTACCCGCGGTTTGTCGTCAGCGCGTGTGCTCGCATATTGGATTAAGCGCGTGTGGATTTTTACCCACGGTTTGTCGTCAGCGCGTGTGCTCGCATATTGGACTAAGCGCGTGTGGATTTTTACCCGCGGTTTGTCGTCAGCGCGTGTGCTCGCATCTTGGACTAAGCGCGTGTGGATTTTTACCCGCAGTTTGTCGTCAGCGCGTGTGTTCACATCCTGGACTAAGCGCGTGTGGATTTTTACCCGCGGTTGAACTTCAGCGCGTGTGCGTGCTTTCGTTTAATCGCGTGTGGATTTTTTCTGTGGTTTAATCTACAGCGCTTCAACGATCTTCACTCAGTTTGGATCCCTATGCGAGTTCAAGAGATTTCTACGTGAGATTTTTGACGCAAGTTTCAAGAACTGTTAATTTAAGTAAAAACACTCTAAAAAGAAATAAATACTTTCCAGAAACACTAGAACTTCCATTTACTTTTAATGAACTTAAGACTTTGTTCAAGCTTCTTGAGTTTAAAGAAGATTACCTGCAAAGTTAATTTCACATTCATGAACCTACTAAGAAGGCTGAATGATCGTTGAGATTCAAGTCAACTAGTAAGGAAGTCTAGTCAGCTTATCACTTCTCTGGGCATATTGTAGAGAAGTTCCAGGTATGGTTTTTTACTTTATTTGGTAAAGGATATTGATACTAAGGTTAGTATAGTGCCTCATGAATAACAAGGTGTATTATATGTTTATGTTTTACCACAGGTGAAGAACCAGCTAGTCTTAGCTTCCAGCCTGGTGTTTGTTAATTTGTCCCTTCCCCCTTTCCCCTGGAAGTGAGGTAAACTGAGCAGTTTATAGTATCAGCTCAGAGTGCCACATTTTGGGTGGATTGTCGGGGGCTCAGCAGCTTCTGCAGACACCAGGATCTCAGCCTGACAACAGTTCTTTCTTGGGTTTATTTAGGACATATTGCATTCTGAGATGGATTAAGGCCAACATAAGGTTGGAAACCATGCTTACTTCAGCTATCAGGAATACTTTCATTTGTTTCAGAATTTTGCGTACTTCAGTAGCAGCTTCTGCTGATAATTTGTAGTATTCTAATTTGTATTGGTGTTCTACGTGGTGGAGCAGTAGTCTGTTACACCTCTTGAGTGACTTCTAAATTAATGGTGAGTTTGTCATCATTTACCTGTGAATTGAGCACAAACTGATTGTTTACATTGATGTATTATTTTTTTATTTTATTTTTCCTCAGTGATAGCTAATTCTGCTGCATTTAGAATGAATAATTCTCCAAGTGGTTCTTGGATTTCTGTAAGGGAAGATTGTCTGCCCTCAGGAGTGTCTTTATCTAGTTGAGCTTCAATTTCTTTCTCTTGTTTTGGCGTTCATTGTTCAACATTTCTTTGAATTGTTTGAAAGTTTCATTTGTTACACTGCTTTCCTTTGCTTTGGATTCAGCTTCAAATGAGTCATGGTCACATAACAATTCTTCTTCTTGTCTCCAAGGTTTAAAAGGTTGGAGTAGGGCCATGTAATACAGTTGTCTATGTTGAGGAGATTTAAAAGATAACATTATATGATCAATTAGACTGGTTTTGTGAGTTTCACTAGGCTTTGTTCACAAGTTGATACTGAATATTTGCCATTTATCTTATTTGGTGTGACATTGTTTTCATAGGTGCAGTTTTGGGCAATTTCATAGAGACACATGTTTTACAAAGCAGTACTTCTGTTTCAGTAGTATTGGACAATTACATTGTTTTTTTTTTAAATGTCCTGGCTATTGGCATCATTTGTGGTTATGATTTATATCTCTTGTTACGAGTTTAGTACTCTTTTTCAGGATGAAGCTAGACCAAGGTTCAGACAGACAGTGGGCCACATTACAATAGTGCTGGTTCTGAAACAACTCTGTGGGTGGGTGCTGTCCCGCCCTCCAGGGTCGCAGAGTTCCCACGGGAGCACTGGCACTGTTGTTAACAGTGCCGGTGTTCCTATGTCCCCATTCCCATGGAGTCCGATGGGGCTCCATGGGAATGGGGACTAACAAAATTACCTGCGCCTGACTTTCCGGCCATTAAGGTTGGAATAGCTGGTGGCACCGGGATGTCAGGCACCGGTAATTCTTTGCAGGTCCGATGGCAACCCCCTGGTAGCATCGGCAGGTTTACCGCCAGACCTTTAATGAGGCCTAATGTGTTCAGATTTGCCATATAAATCTGGACATGTTAAATGGTCTGTAGCTTCGTAGCACCCTCATTTTCTATGGGAGATCATTTTTATACAGAAGCTTTACAATTTTTGTGATAGTGTTTTGTCAGATGATATTTCATCCAGAGGTCTTTTAGCTCTGTCTTCTGAGCTTTGGTGAGGTGGGCTGTGACATATCTTGCAACTGCAGTGTAATTGTCTGCAGTGTATTGCATGTCTATCTTTGTATTCCACAAGAGGGCAATGAATGCATTGTAATCATTGATGTACTTGGACGCTTAATTCCTTTTAACGTTGAATGTGTTTTTAGGGGATTTGCCTTTGATGCTGTGTCTAACAGAAGACATCAAGCTATGTACTTGTACTTTTGAGAAAACTGATCGTGGGAAGCGAAACAAACATTTGATATAGTATGTGCCTTTGTTTTTATATCTATCTCAGCAGTATTTGCCACTTATTTTTTTGGCAGCGTAAAATGAGTATATGTAGGTCACTGTAGTTTCTGAAAGGATGTCGCAGGTAATGCATTTTTCAATAAACTGTAAAACAATGGCATCACTATCATGGAAAATTTAGGAGCATGTTTTATCCACAAAAGCATTTGGATGTGTGGTGCTTCTCTGGATTGATATTCTTTTCTCCAAAAGAAGTTTTGAACTTCTCTGATGATACGGGTAGTTTAATTGAAGATAAAGTGCAGCATGGCAATGAAGCGATGGTGAAAATATCTTGATACATTGACAGGGTCAGGAGAACAGGGTTCTCCTGCTGTTTTTGTATCTGTTCCGTGTTTATTTTATTTTGCAGTGTGTAAGAAGTTTTGCAAGTCATCCCATGCGTACTCGGCACAACTTTAAGTAACAAACCATGTGGGTGGGCTTAGGTTCCTTAGCATGCAACGTACATCAGCATGTCGTTGGAACCAGTATTCGTTTTTACGATGTATGTTTGCCAAGAGATGTTTGATACTTGAAAGCAAAACCTCATCTTTGTCTTTTATTTTTTTAAGTAGTTTGGACATATCAAAAAAGTTAGATCATTTTTTTAATGTGTGTGCAACTCCATAAAATAGAGTTGCCCGTTCACTTTTGAAGACGAGGTTGAAAATGCATTCAACATTTTCTCAAAATCTGCCAGAATCTGGGGTCTTCAGAATACATTTGTAAAGAGTGATATTCTGATGCACTTATTTATGTGGACCTTTCATCATATCTCCCTCATTTTACTTAGAAAAGAGTAGAGGAAAAGAATATGCTTATTAACTTTTGTCACATATGGTCATTGGGGATCCTTTGGCTTGATGCATTTGATATGTTTCTAATGAATTGCCAACAGTGTCTTTGGAGTTTGGTGGGTGAATTGTATGCTGGTCTAAAATGTTGTCTGCAGTAACATGATATTTAAATTCAAATTGCTCATTTTTGCACAGTTTTCCTCTATGTTTATATCATTGTAGTATTCATTGCTTTCTTTTAGATATTATAGGGCTTGTCTAAAATTGTTGTAAGTCGACTAGTTGCCAAATTCTTTTGTCTTTTGTTGGCACACCATTAACTAGTACAATCAAAGATTGATCTATTGGTCGCTGTACCTTGAGAGTTTCTACATTTTCTTTGCGATCCAATGGCAAATATACTACTTTGCCACGGATGCCGTTTGGTAACTCGGATGGAAGTAATTTGGCTGATTTTGGTTGAAGACTTATTATAGCTTGAAATGGGTGTACCGTTTGGATTATAATGCTCTCATACAAGTTAAGTTGTTGAAGAGCTTTTGGAAGTAGAAATGTTTCTAAGTTATTAGTGATAGCATGTGGTGGCATTTGGTTATTGTCAAGCTTTGAGATATGCAGCTAATTGGAAACTTTGGGATTCCTCATTGTTCTCTATTTTGTATGCTATATCTTCAATTTTTGTGCTGTATTTATGAAAGGTTCTGTGACAACAGCACATACATGGTCTGGTATTTCAGCAGATGTGTGTGAAACTTAGCTATTTCTTTGTTATATGTCTTTATTCAGATGTTGGTGTTTATGAGGTTTTCGGTAATGTTTTCTGAAGTTACAAACTATTCTAAGTCAACTTCAGATCCAAAGTATTTACTTTGGATGTGTTCTATTTCTTGAAACAGTTATTTGGCTGTTCCATGTAGGAGAATGTTATTAAAATTTTGCAGTTCTAGAACAGGACTGTTTGTATAGTATAGTCTATGCACAAAATTTCATATAGCAGAATGGTGTGTGGCTAACATTTTGATGTGGTGGAAGGTGCTTTTGCAAGCAGTTGCCGAAATGAAGACTAATGAATATCTTTGCTGACCAATGTGGCTGCACACTGGACAGGAGTCCATAGTTTGTAAAGTTTTCATACTACTTGTGTCTTTTAGTTTCAAATAGTGATTGTGGAATTGTCGTAAAGATTTAAAGGATTATTGGAGTATTTTACACATTGAGCTGCATGTCCATTTGTACACTGGACAGTTTGATTGGGTGAAAGGAGCATTTGGTAGAAAGTTTGTTGGGGACATTTTTTCAATAAGGGTTTCTTTTGCCATAATGGCGTCTTTCATATACTCAACCATTATTATCTTTAGCTATTGTTGTTTGTTGTTCTTGTTTATCAGCCTCCTCATTGAAATATAGTTCTGTGCTACTTGTACGAAATCACAATCAGAGAAGTTTGGAAAGGTCTCTGTATTGACACTGCACAGGTTTAGAAGGACTTTTTGTAATTATTTGATGAATTTAGTTAGTGGTTTTAGTCTTTTAAAAACAATACAAACAATTGTCTCTATAGTAGAAAAGCACTGTCAATTAGAGCTTTGAGGATTACTCTCCTTCAGTATTTTTTAAGGGTAGCTTGTGACTTTTCAGCTGTTTTCATAATATTGTAAATAACTCTAGTGTGGGAAAATGTTTGTCACATATATTCTTTGGATTGCTTTACCGTAACTACGTTAACTCTGGTAGATACAGTTTTAGGTTCTTTAGTAGGTCTACTTTTCTTGAAACATATTTTTTTTACTTTTAGTGTTTGCAAAAGGGGCCTTACTATTTTTAGTCATGACTGGTTTAGTTTTGCTGAGTGAGATTATCTGCTCTTTTGTTTTAATGTTTTATATAAATTGTTTTAGTGTCAACATGTAAGAATTCCCCCTCACCTGAATCTTCCCCCGTAGATGACACAAGTGATTCTTCCTGGGGAGCAGGGGTAGTCTTCTTCCGGGTAGATCTCTGATCTTTATAGAGGTAGTGCCGGTCTCGAGGAGTAGAGACTATGCCCACCAAGAACGCAAGCAGAGAAGCAGAGGTGAAAGATCCACTCGCGGAGCTACAGATACAGGCAGAGAAGCAAAGTGCAGCAAGGCTTGGGAAAGAGTGAAGGAAACACAAAAGGAAACAGTGTCTTACCCAAAAGCAAGGTGGCAGAGTTGCAACTTGCCACTCTCAGTCCGGAGACTGCAATTGTAGAATGTGGGCAGCGCCATCTTGGATTAAAACTCTGGAGCGAGATAGTGCTTTGCTGAGAAACACGTGTCTGGGGTTGCTGTTGGTACTCTTGTTCAGAGGAAAATTGCCTAGCATTTCAGGACAAAGACGGATATGTTTTGGATATTTCTCCTCTGTGAAATATATTGAGCTAAAGAATCTGGGTAAGGATCTCGTAACCAGGACTAATGTCTGGCAGAGAGACTCCCAGGACCCCTCCCCTTGTTATTTTGTATAATTTAAGTAACTTTAGGTCACCCTAAGTTACTTGGGGAATCCCGACGTGGACCCTTGCTCATTATTCTTAGAGAGGCACAGCTCCACCCTACTGATGAGGTCCAACCAGACCGAAACACATGTCTGGGGTTGCTGTTGGTACGCTTGTTCAGAGGAGAATTGCCTAGCATTTCAGTGCTGGACTGCCCCAGGACAGGACAAAGACTGATATGTTTTGGATATTTCTCCTCTGTGAAAGATAGTGAGCTAAAGAATCTGGGTAAGTCTCTCATAACCAGGACTAATGTCTGGCAGAGAGACTCCTAGGAACCCCCTTGTTAATTTGCATAGGTACAATAAAACAGACTCCTTCCTATGATGGTGTGCTTGGTGTTGTTGTAGGCAAATTCTGCCATGGGAAAGAAGTCTATCCAATTGTCCTGTCAAGAGTTTATGAAGCAGCAGAGGTACTTGTCCATGGTATGCTTCAACCTCTCTCCGTTTGACCATACGTTTGAGGATGATACCCCAAGGAAAGGGCACATTCGATTCCTAGGAGGTCCCACAAGGTCTTCCAAAATGTTGAAGTGTACTGTGAATGCTGGTCTGACATGACAGATTCTGGATTCCATGAAGATGGAAGATCTCTAGAAAGAACACTCTAGCCATCTCTGATACAGTTGGTAATCCTGGGAGGGGCACACAATGGGCCACCTTAATGAAGGAGTCCACCATCACCATCAAAGCCGTACAACCCCCTGAGGGAGGTAGATCAAGCACAAAATCAGTGGACACCTATCTCCAAGGTTTGTTAGGAGTGGGACTTTGTTTCAGATAACCTATTGGTTTACCAATGCCTTATTTGCTATCGGAACTCACGTGACAAGTAAGCACACAGGTCTTAAAAATCCTTGCATACCGTTGGCCAACAGAAAGCACTTCAGATAAGATCCAAGGTTTCCTCGTATCTCTTATGACCTGTTGTTCTCTCTTCATGGCACTATGATATGTGCCCTGCAATGAAGCTCCTGGAATAACCAAGAGTTTGTCCTGAAACAGGAGACTGTCCTTTTTGATTAGAGTGCAATGAAGGAAGGAGGGTGTCAATCCACTAGAGGCCTCTTTGACTTTCTGAAGTAAGGTAGTAATGATACCTAAAAACTTGTTTCTTGATAAGATAGGTTGCATCCTGGTGGCATTCGAAGACTCCCCTGGAATACTTTGTAGGATGTAAAGGTTATTATTTTTTCTGTTCTTGTCTTCGGCAATGTGCTTCTTTCCTGTAATTGTAAATGAAAGTTAGTGGGGATATGTTGTAATAGTAAAAGTACTTTTAGTAATCAAGGTTGTTATTCATGAAGGTAGGAGGAGTTGCAAAAAACAATTAATGAAATTGCTGGATGCTTAAATATGTTTGTTTTTAGAAGCATTTTCATGAAAGTTAAGAAATGCATATGTGCATTTGTGGAAGTTCTGTGTGTAACGTTTTGTAAAAGAGAAGAAAAGTTGATTGCATGGATTGGTAGCACACTTTTAAATGGCAGTTGGTGTGTTAACAGTATATGCATATTTCCCAACATGATGCATTCTAAACTGTAGGTGTTTATGTAGTCCGCGATTTTTTGTTTGCTTTCTTGGATTTTGAGTTCCACTTTTCAGATTATAAAAGTTGGAGGACAAGTCCCAGTTTGTAGAGAAAAAGTATAGACTGGATAAGCACCTACATTTTGGAATGAGTGATGTTGGGATGTGTCCATGTACTGCCAACATATTAAACTAGCACACACTAACTGGTACAAAAATGGTCTGAAATCTATTCTATTTGCTCTTCCTTTCTTGTATTAAAAAGTGACATAGGGCCTCATCACGAGTGCAGTGGTAACCATGCCGGTTGCCGCCGGAATCGTAAAATGTTACTGCCGCTTCACTTCCCGGTGCCACAGGGAGATACCAAGTCCGGCGGCCAAGTCCCCATTCCATGTCCCCACTACCATAGAGTCTGTTAAGACTCTATGGTATTCGGGACACAGAAGCACCAGCACTGTTGCTGTGACTGGGCTGCCTACCGTGGCCACTGCTACCGCAGGGTCAGATCTATAAGGCACAGCGGCTCCGGCAGGCAGACTGGGAGTTTGCCGATACAGAAACAGGGTTGCCAGTGAGCTTACCAGCACCCTTGTTTCCAGAGCGGCAAACTTATAATGAGGCCCTTAGTGCTGCTATAAATGCACATATGTTTTTTTTTTTACTTTTATCAACATGCTTTTAAAAATATTTTTTTGGGAAATGCACAGCATTGTATGTGTTTAATTCAATATAAATGTCACGATTTTCTATCTTGAAGTCCAGTCCTGTTTTTTCTTTGCATTCTGGGACTTGTAGTTTGAGTTTTTTAATCTCAGAAGTGGAATTGGAAGTCACAGAATGCAAAAGAAAAAATGAAGACTTGCTAAGCACTTACAGATTGGAATGCGTGATGTTGGGATGTACGCATGCACTGTCAATATATTAAAATGGCACACACTATGGGTCACTTAAAAATGGTTTAAAAATCTATTCTATCTGCTTTTCCTTTGTTTTATGAAAACATGACCAACAGTGCTGCTGTAAATGCATTCAATGCATTTTCTTTTAACTTTCATGCAATTGCTCTTAAAAAGAAACATTTCTAAATGCAGAGCTTGTAATTTATTTGCTGTTTCATGTTAGCAGGTGCTGAATGCTGCAATGCATGGCATTTGAAAGAGTGGTTACAAGAGAAAATATGCTTATTGAGAAGCTTATTACAGTGTAAGTAGCCAGAACATTCTATATGTTTATATTTGTTGAAGAGTTGAAGAAAATATTTTTTTAAATATAGGCACACCTGTACTATGTCTTGTTAGATGCAGATTTTGTTGAATTTGGAAACAGAAATCTTGGTCACTTTTAGAGTCATTCTTGAAGCAAATTACTTTGATTAACAGGAGATATGTACTCTCAGAGTTCAAGTGTACACATGAAGTGTTGAACTGAGATGACAGGGGTAGGCATACATTTTTTTTATTTGATTGGTGGATGGATGTGTGACTATTTGAAAGCAGCTAATGAGGGAGTGTTGAGAACATGAAAGTGGAAAGGGTAGAAGGGCTGCCTCTGTGCTACCAGGTCAGTGGACACCACAGTAGTCCACAGATGGCACATGCCACATCCAGGTCTTTTGAGGATGCCCGGCATGGAAAGAGGATGGTGGGCATCAGCCAATTAGGTTTGCTAGGTGTGGTGTACAGGAAGAGAGGGTAGCATGAGTTTTCTTTGCAGGAGTTGTGAGAGCACTGGCTATGTGTTTGAGAAGGCAGAGTGTGTCGATATTATGGGACTCTTCAATTCATCATTGAAGGTGTATGCTGAATCATGGCATCTTTGGAAGTATTGGATTGGCAGGAGTGGAAGTTTTGTGGCATGCAGTTTGTGCCTTAAACTGTACAAGCTTGTTTTGATTTTGTACTATGGCTCACTTTAAATGTCCAGAAATTGTAATTGCACATTTTGGAAGGGACATTTTGGAGTATGTGACTCCAGTGTATGTACAGGTTTCTCGGAAGGATTTCTTTAAAAGCCTAATGTAACTGTTTCCTGCTGCCAAGATTATTTTTCTGAAATAAATCAGAGGCAAACATGGAGATGTCCAATACACTTTTTCCGTCCAAAAATGGAAGAATCAAGGCAGCTTGTCAATTACGCAGTATCTGCTGTATTATATGCTTTAGAAATGTGATCTTTTCAGAATGACAATGTAAGGTCTGATCGTGGGATTTTTTTTTGTCAAGGTGGATTTCATTTCACAGATGTTGGAAATACAATTTTCCTTTACAATGTTAGTAATCCGTTGAAAAAGGTCCTCAAAAGGTAAGGGTCAAGGTTGTTTTGTATGGCCTGTGAAGCCGCCACTGGGATCCGCTGTCCCAAAGGAGTATCCTTAGTAGTAACAGGAGCAGTTGAAGATGATAGGGTGGAGGATGTCAACCTACTCTTATCTGAGAAAGGTATCGCCATCTTCAGGGAAGTCGGGTGGTTAGATTTGATGTGGCGCCTCATGGAAGTTGTTCTGTAAGAATACAAGCACAGTTTCCAGCAACTGAGTACACTCAGTGCATTTCACCTTACTTTCATGAGGCGTTGGGACATTTCCAATGGTCGTACAAAATTGCCACACCCAGGACTCACTCTGCGCACTGAAGACAGGGACTGCCTCCACCTCATCCTGTTCTTCCTCTTGATTCTCATCTGTATCACTGTGCCTGTTCCTATATCCCAGTCCTCCAGATGGTGGTGGTCCTAATGAGGGTGGGGGTGGTTGGGAAGCAGAGATGGCCATAACAGATGCCATTGATGCATTATTGTAAGTAATACCCTGCTGATGTCCCTGACTGACCTGCACACTGGTCTCCTGACCACCCACTGAGCTCGAGCCTAGGCTGCTGCATGTCCAGTTGCACATGCACTGCCTCCGGGATTCCTCAGAACTGAAGGGTCTGTATCTGCAACCATTCTCTCTGCACTTATCAGCCAACCTCTGAGAGCAGTTATGGTATCACCTGCATTTCTCCCAGGCTCCCCACATTACTCCCCTCCCTCTTCCCCACACATGCAACAATTGGAATGACACAAGGCCTAGTAAGATTGTTATTTTGTCCTCCTTCTGTTTCCCCCTCCTTGTCTTGTCGCACTTAGAAATACTTATGTACAGGCACCTTTCAAATTACTTATTATATCATATCATGTCATATCATATCAATCTTGAAAGCAGGTGCTGCAAGATGCTCTCTTCTAGGTAGCCAGATTGAGAATGAGGAAAAGTAATGGGTGGGCCCCTTGTGAGGGACTGTTCGTGGACAGTCATGCTGTCCGCGGACTACCAAGTCAAAAATAGCCCTTGAATGTTGTAAAAAGTCTGGGATCTGTGCAAGGTTAACATTTCAGCTTGAAACACCATAGATTGGCATAAAATGCAGTTTTAAACACTCCGCTGTCACGAACACTGTTCAAGGAAACCCGATCACATTGCATGGGTGGGGTCACATAATAACGGACTAATTAAAAGAGGGTCATGCGAAACCGGACATGTCCGGACATCGCGCCTGTCTAGGGGCACCTCCATTTCAAGTGATGACACCTCGGACAGTCATAGTGTCTTTAAAAAAATATCACTCAACGATATACAACACATTTATAGTTTATAAAAATACATTTATTCATGAAAGGGATAGGGTATGGGAATGGGAAATATAAATAGGAGAATTAGGATTTTCTGTATAATGATGATGAGGGGAGGAGGGAGTGAGGTTTCATCAAAGAGTCTTTGATTAAAATGTTCAGAATTTGATGGGGATGATTACTGGGGACAAGAGGTACGGGTGCAAGAAGGAAAGTGATAGCGAGCATATTTAATGGCATAGTTTTTAACATATTGTAAAAGTTCTTTAAAATCATTACTTAGTTCATCCATTTTTGTAGACAAGTTCATGATGTGTCCCGGGTGGATAGCTCAGCGGCAATATGCTTGCCTTGGAATCAAGACGACGTGAAGCAACATAGGTTCGATCCCCAGGTACGCGCTTAGAAACCTCTGGGTATTTAAGCCCGCTATAAATATGCAACTAAGAAATTATGCAACAACAAAAAAAAAAGAACAATTACTGTAACAGCGCCTCAATGCCTGTGGGCTGTGTGAGTGCTTTAAAAGTGCAAATGATTTGATTATGTACAGTTGTGGATAGGGATTCTCAGGATTGTGTATAATAAAACTGGGGCATGGTTTCGTCATGAAAACTAAGTACTGTAAGAAAAACAGAAATTATTATATTAGTAAGGTGTGTACAAATTACATTATTTGTTTACATTAAAATATGTACTGTGCACCATTAGAGATGTTATCATCACACATTTCTTCTTTTGGGAAGTTTTCCTCTAATAAGTGTGTTTGCCATTTCTGTGGAAATAAAAATGCTTCTTTTTTACAACACTTGTTTATATAATGAAAGTCAATAATAGAGAAATAAATACAATGCACTTACTATTTAGTGAGAATGTGTTCTCCAATTAGTACCTGGTGTTTGTCAATCTGTATGCAGAGTTATATTGAGGAGATTATATGAAGTTGACAGTTATGGTTTTGATTGGTACATTCCATTGTAATCTGTTCTAAATGAAAAAATAATAATGTGTATTTTTTCAAGTAAGTGTTTGTACAAAAAGGTATATTTGCTTGTCGTAATTACTGATTACGACAAGCAATCAGTAATTTGCTTGTCGTAATCAGTACGATTTAATGATCATGTGTTAGTTTGTTGATGGATACAACTTGTTTGGGTTTCCCCTATGATTCTGGGGTTTAGAATGCTGTCTGATGTCCGCGTACTACGGCACTGTCCGATGGACTCCATATCTGCCACATTGAGGGTGAGTATAATATAAGGAACTTGTAGCAGATTAAGGGTGCACTAGTAAAAAACTATGAAATTCACTGATAACTGTTTGTTAAAGGGATGTTATGGTTAACTTGCACTAATAAAAACGTATGAAATTCCGTGAAACAACTTTTCTAAAGGGACATTATGGTTACAAGTAAAACGGAAAAAACCCTTGAAATTCACCAATTATGGTACACTAAGCAACCACAACTCATGCCACCTCTCTGCACTGCTAAGACTAACAACCAGGACATCAAAGACAACATCACAAATGAAATTTGATGACATCCTGATGACATCACATATCTAGGCCACTTGTTTTTGTTTGCTGACATATCTAGGCTAGGTGTTTTTGTTCACTGACAGTCAGAATATGCAAATGCAAAATGTGCTAAATATCTAACCTTGTCATATGTGCTTAAAGTACTTTCCTTAGGGTTAGGCCTCAACTCATGGTGCACATACACGGGGCAATAATCAAGCCTCAAACACACAATTCATTTGTATATATGAAGATGAACTTTAATGTCATGGACATTTTCTGGTGATGATGTTTCTTTCTTTCTTTCTTTCTTACTTTAGTGTGTGCCTCTGATTTGTATGCATTGTGGGTCATCATATGTATTGTGTGTACTAACACAAGTGTATAGTATGTTTTGAATAGCTGGCTATTTATTCAATTTTAACGTTACTCAAAACTCTGATAAGGTAGCATTTATTATTTTACTATCCAAAATGACCAGACAAAAAATATTGTACTTCTATGGTACTTGCTGCAGCTATTGCCTATGTGTATGTATGATAAGGTTCCTGTATTGACAACACCACTCCAATATAATGTTTTGTTTAGATGAGTACATTCTTTAATACATTAAGTAGTTCATGATAGGTCTCCCGATTGCCCCTGACATCTTGTTACCAACATTATATCCACAACCCCTTGTAGGGACTTTTCATCAAAATTATGTTCATATGTGATGTCATCGGTGATGTCATCAATGACATTAGTGATGTCATCGGTGATGTCCTGGGTGTTAGTCTTAAGCAGTGCACAGAGGTGGCGTGAGTTACGGTTTCTTAGCGTACCATAACCTGTGAATTTCAAGGGGTTTTCGGTTTTACTTGTAACCATAACATCCCTTTGACAATGGCTTTTCACTGAATTTCATAGGTTTTTGTTAGTGAAACTTAACCATAACATAGCTTTAACAAAGTTTGGACATTGCAGCCACGTCTAAATGCCCTCATGCCAAATAAGATCACAGGACTACACTGCAAGAAACCTTGCCACCTTCCAATTGTTTTGCAATTATTTTAAGTAAATGAAATCAATTTAACAAAAAAATAAAATTCTGGTATGCCAGAGCTCAAGGCCCAGCATTCAACCACTAGGCCTCAAAGGCATTCTGCTCCACTAGGAACACATTTCATACTTAGCCTATAATTTAATATGTTCAATGATAAAAGGCTAGGTTTGAAACTTGTAAGAATCCAAACAACAATATCAATGTACCATAATGGTTAATTGCTGCATCTCAAACTTCTGCTGGCCAAGGTTCTCCATTCTTCAGCATGAATGTGATTTTTTTTTTGTTATTTCATTTTTCTGTTTTATAATGTTACCCAGAGATAGTGTAGTCCTCTTTTTGAATATATATGCAGTGTAAGGCAGAATGTGTGGTGTGAGGGTGTGCATGCCATCTGTGTGTGTATTTGATGTGAGCATGTGTGTGTGTGTACATAGTGTGAAGGTGTGTGTAAGGAATTGTGTGTACAGTGTGAATTTGATCCGTGAAGGCAAGTGTTAGTGTGTGCGCACACAAGCGCACCTGCATGTGTATGTGAGCATTGTGACACGTCAAGTGTGAGTGTTCTGTATCAGTGTGTGTGTGTGTGTGTAGGTGTTTGTGTGTGTATGCAGGTGTTTGTGTGTGTGTGTGTGTGTGCATGTCTCCATATTTTTTGTGTGCATTTTGTGACGTTACTTTTTGTTTTTCAATCAAGTGTCCTGTACTACAAGTTCCAAAATGCAAAGTTAAAAGGAAATCTGAATGATCCTCTTCTGAATAAAAAGGGACCTGTGGCATATAGCAATATATACAACACATGATTTCTCCTGCATCTCTATTTGTTTGGGTTGAATGGCAGTAGGGGATGTGTAGGTTGTTGAAGGAGGAGGTATATAGTTTAGAATCAGAGCAGGGGGGAAAAGTAAAATATCTTTTTTTCAGCTAGGGAAAATGAAAATAAGGGGCTGGAGACTATTTGCCCAGTCCAATTTAAAAGTCTAAAAGCCGAGCAATGTATTAAGGGAATAATGGGACTGTGTGGCAAGCCCCTGCCCTGGGCTGCAAAGAAAGTATTGTTTGCGCTGGCTCACATGCAATGGAAAATGCACAACTATTCTTAACCCACTGGTAGTGCAGCTCAAAAGACCTTCTTGCAATCAGTCAGTGATTGGGTGATCGTTTCCATGAAAGAGGCCACATGGATCAAAGGCATGCCTGTTAAGACTATATAGTCCAGATTACAGAGTTTTTACCAAAATATACTTTTTAAACTTCTTGAAGCATGGTCTGCCAAAGTTCAGCCAAGTCCAGCATTCAACCACTACGCTACAATTGCTTAGTGCTTCAAAGTGCATACATTTCATATTTAGCCTACAATTTAATATGTCCAATTGTACAACGCTAAGTATGAAATTTGTGACGTTCCAAATAATATTATCATTTTAGCATATTGGTTAAGTGGTGTGTTTTGAACTGCTGCAGCCTCTGTTCGCGAAGGCAGCATGGAGCTCAAATGTGTTCTTATTTCATTTTATAATGTTGCCCGTAGACGGTGTAATACATGTTTAATTCTGTTTTATAATGTTGCAGTAAATAATAGTTTTTCGAGATTAATCCATATTACAAAATGCAAATTGTCTGCAGGTTCATGCTAATTGTGACCTCTCGGGCCAAAACATCTTTGCGGCGAGAGGTAAAAAATGCAAAGGGCCTGGGGGTTCATGCTCTGCCAATTGCAGTCTCTCATGTGAAAACATCCTTGCACCAAGAGGTTGCTGAATCCAACTGACTGCATCTAACTGGATATGCCAAAAAGGGACCTGTGGGGAAATGGTCATGCCATAACCGTGTGCGCCTAACTGGCATCACTGAAATGTCCTGTCCCATGCTCCAAGCCCCTTGTTTTCTAACCGTTCTTTTGCTGACTGTTGTGATACATCGCACCACCCTAACCTCAACTATCCACATTTAGCAGCATGGAAATGGGAAAAAATTACCGGCGACAAGAATAACATAGGCCCAGGTACTTTTTCCCCATAGCGAAAATCAAAAGCTGAAACCCATGAATATATGCACATTAAGTGAAAATATATCTCAAAGTGAAATATTCATATGCAGTTCAATAGAAAAACTCCTTAGATGAAAATGTGCATTACAAAATAGCACTGAACTTTTTTAAAAATTAATGAACACCAGAAAAATAACCTGAGAGAGAAAATGTTCTTATAACTATGTTGGTAAAGTATAAAAGATTCTCACCCTTTTAAACACAGCAATTTGTCATGAAATATTCCCTGGAAAATTAAATCCCAATACGAAACAAGTGTGTGTGGTCTTGTGAGTAAGCGTCTGCACTGGGAACATGACAACCTGAGTATAATCCTGCTTGCCAAATACTTGAACAAGCTTGACATTCCAAGACAAAGGTTGTAACTGCACTCTGAAAAAAAGGTAAGTGGTCCACCCAAATGGTTCCTTTACTTGTGCCCTGAAAAGCAGCCAAAATCATGGGAAAATAACTGCACCAGTGTCTAGGATTGCACTCTCTTGCCACATCGTGGGCAATACTCATGACTTACTTGCCCTCTCATAATCTCCAATCCTCATTGTCATGTCTGGCTTTCAACAATTCTCTGTTTTATAAAGTGCACATTCCATAGTGTTACTCAAATATAAAAATACTTATTGACCTATGTTAGATGAAAAAAGCACAATTGAGCCATTATTCTCCCCCTCTTGACTAGCAGACTACAAATACCAGAATGCAATTCAGCAAAATGCAGGACAATTGTCTCATAGTTCAATACTTTCAAGGACTGAAAGTACCACGGTTTAATAAAAAAAGAGCAGATGCCATGTGTTTTCTTAGCATTTTATGAGATATTTAAAATAAAGAAAACACACACCAACAGACCATGTACTGTCTCTCATCCATGCAGTAAATGGGATCAAACCTGCTTAGCTTCAAAGTGAGGAAGTGGGTGGCCCCATGAGGCCATGTTGCGCTAAGTGGTCTTGTAACTTTGCATCACTTATTAAGCTAAATGTCCCTGTATTCACTGA